>NC_135885.1:145574380-145601880 GCF_964194155.1 Cetorhinus maximus | reverse complement strand
GGATGTGAAGGGATTTGAAAAAGTTGGTGATGAGTTTAAATTCAGTGCCTTAAAGGATTAAAGGTTAAAGTGCACTAGGAGATTGTATAGGTGAATGAGTATAGGGATGATGGGTGAATGGGATAGAATGACAGGCAGCTGCCTTTCCAGCCAGCTGGAGTTTATGGAAGTTGGCGGGGTAGCTATTGGAGAAATGTAAAAGTGACCAAAGCACAGACAAATGTTTCATCTGCTAGTGAGGAAGAGGTAGGGGCAGAGGTGAGTGAGGCTACACAGGTAATGTTACAGAGGTGGGTAACGTTACAGAGGTGGGTAACGTTACAGAGGTAGGTAACGTTACAGAGGTGAATAGTATTTGCAAAGATTTGTGTAAGCTGGGAAAGTGGCCAGGGTAGAGTCAGTAGCAAGAGAGTAACGTTTACAGAGGCTGAAGGTCTTCCCAAAGTTCTGTCGGAGGAAATTCTTTTCTTTAATTCTTTCATGGGACGAGGGCATTGCTGGCTAGGCGAACATTTTATTGCCCGTCTGACTCACTCTCAACCTGAAATCAGGCAGTCGGAATGCACAGAAGGGTGGTCACTGGTACAATTGCTGGGATAGAGATGTAGAGTTGGTGTCAACAGCAGGCATGTGGAAGTTGACCCCATGGCTGTAAGAAGAAACTACAAAAGCGAATCTCCATTGGAAATCCCACTGTCCCAATATCATGGATACATAGGCTAGGGAATGAGAGCAGCATGGCACAAGTCTGTATTGTCTACTTAAACCTTTCTGGTCTGTTTCCCCACTTTTCCTAACTTCCATATTAATCAGATTCAGTTCTCACTCTGTTCCCAGCTCAACCCCTTAACAACTACACTATGTAGTATCTCCCCCTGCTAGAACCAACACTCTCAATACCATACCCACTCCTTTCAAATAAGGCCCAAATACTCGTTTCAGCTGCTCAGACGTGTTAATTATAACCTAGCCAGTGACTGATGATTATCTGCTACTTGTTAACTGTAGATCAATGGGTCACACTCTTGCTTCTAAGTCAGAAATTCCACTCCAGAAACTGGAACACAAAACCTATGTTAGAGTGCAGCGCTGAGGGAGTGCAGCGCTGAGGAGGTGCAGCGCTGAGGGGGCGCAGCGCTGAGGGGGCGCAGCGCTGAGGGGGTGCAGCGCTGAGGAGGTGCAGCGCTGAGGGGGTGCAGCGCTGAGGGGGCGCAGCGCTGAGGAGGTGCAGCGCTGAGGGGGTGCAGCGCTGAGGGGGCGCAGCGCTGAGGGAGTGCAGCGCTGAGGGGGTGCAGCGCTGAGGGAGTGCAGCGCTGAGGGAGTGCAGCGCTGAGGGAGTGCAGCGCTGAGGGGGTGCAGCGCTGAGGGAGTGCAGCGCTGAGGGGGTGCAGCGCTGAGGGAGTGCAGCGCTGAGGGGGTGCAGCGCTGAGGGAGTGCAGCGCTGAGGGAGTGCAGCGCTGAGGGAGTGCAGCGCTGAGGGGGTGCAGCGCTGAGGGAGTGCAGCGCTGAGGGAGTGCAGCGCTGAGGGGGTGCAGCGCTGAGGGAGTGCAGCGCTGAGGGAGTGCAGCGCTGAGGGAGTGCAGCGCTGAGGGGGTGCAGCGCTGAGGGGGTGCAGCGCTGAGGGAGTGCAGCGCTGAGGGAGTGCAGCGCTGAGGAGGTGCAGCGCTGAGGGAGCGCAGCGCTGAGGGAGTTGCCACCTTTTGGATGAGATGTTAAAGCGAGGCCCTCGACTTCCCTCTCAGGAAGATGTAAAAAGATCACCGGACACTATTTTGAAGAAGAGCAGGAGGGTTCAGTCCAGTGTTCCAAATAATATTTATTCCCCAACCAACATCATTAAAAAAAATTATCTGGCCATTTAGCTCATTGCTGTGGGATCTTGCTGTGCACAAATTGGCTGTCATGTTGCAACAGTGACTACACTTCCAAAGCACTTCACAGACTGTAAAGCACTATGAAGTGTCTTGAAAGGCACTCTCGAAATCCTTCTGTTTTAAACTGTCAATTGACAATAATTGCACAATGTGAGGGTTCAGTAGAAGAGTCAGGGGATTAGGAGCCAAGACGTTTGGAACTGTTTGACGATGAGTTCTCACTCAAGTTAATTTCCCATTCTGGGAAGTACAGTTTTCACCCTCTGATTTGTCCTCCTTCCTACACTTCCCTATTTACCCTCCCACTCACCCCTTCGATCCTTGGGAACATGTTGCCCAATTGTGTTAAAAACATGAACAGACAGCTGTTTAAAAACTTGTGATTTTATTTTGGCAGTTAAAAATGCAAGGTGTCCGATTAGTATTCTAGGTAAAGTGTTAACTTACAAGCATTGCAGGAGAATCTGTTCAACTGGCAGGTCTAATGGAGACTCTCCATGGAATTGAACACTTCTCAATCCGTTATCCTTTTGACAGGTCAGGAATACTACTACTATACAATCTATTCAACATTTTTCTAAAACATGATAAACCAATTCTTTCACTAGGACAGTGCTTCTCTTAAAAACAGATACATACTAATGGACAACTCCCTGCAGCTTCTGAGGAATTCTATCTACCTACAATTGTGGTTGTATTTTCATCCCTTTAGATAAAAATGTGCGATTGCAAATGAAGATTTGAGTCCTACTTTCTGTTAAAACTGAAGCAGGAGGCATGGGGTCAGTAAATATTCCACAGCAGAGTGCCTGGGCCCCAAACTCTGCAACGGTCATTAGTAATGGCACTAACAAATTGCCTTTATCACAGTGTATGAATGATGATACATTTAATATCCCTGATGCAGGATACGTCAATGCAAGATTACGCACACTGCTTCAGTCATCGTACTGTGTCAGGTGGGCTGTAGAGGCAGTGCCACCACTGCATACGCTGTTGCTATGGCATACACAATTCCATTAAATGAAAGGGCTTCTAAGACTGCACACACGATACAACAGGAAATGGCACAGAAGTTAAGAGTCTTTTTCCAGGCTGCAGACAACAGTTTTGTCTGAGTGACACAATTTAACAATGCAGGATTCATGGGGACACAGTGCCCTCACATACACACACCCAGGAGTTTGCCAAACGGCACTGAGATGACTGGTGCCAACTGTAGAAGAGAACAGTGCCTAATAGCTTCATGGACCGGACACGGTGGCAATACTGGGCGCATCCTCTCCCTGGAAACAGAATCCTCAACCCAGGAGCGAAGAGGAGCAGTTTGCAGTGCAATTCAGAAAAGTCTGCTGCGTAATGGGTGTCTTTTCAATGTTTGGTTGGGGGGGGGGGTGGTGGTTGGGGGGTCAGCGGGAGTCTGGGGTGAATACTAACTGATATTGACATGTCTAAAGGGTAAACTCACAAGGCTTTACTGAGGCACAGATTCCCCCATCCCTCCATTCCTTGGATGGGACGCATCAGGAATTAAAACCCCACTCTCAGTCCGAGGCTCTGTCTAGTGGTGTTCCCCGAGTTTACCATTGTGCGCTTGCAGCTTGTGAGATTCTATTGCTTCCTTACTTCAATACTCAGCTTGGCTTGGATCCAACAATTCTCAAAACTTTACACTGGAGTTGCTTACAGACTGGTTCACTTTCAATGATCATTGAACTGATCACCTCCCAGAAGCAGTTAAAAAAATAATTGCCTTAAAGGCAAATGGCTAGTCATCTGTCACCGTCAGATGACTAAAAGTGCACACTGTAACTGTTTGTGAAAACATTGTTAAAATCAGAAGGAACGTGTGTAGGTTGAATGCTTCAAATCTGAACGTATCAAACGAATTATCTTCTGCGTTTTAAACCTCATTTTCAGTCTGTGGCCACTAAATATCCAGCACCTTCAGGTATAAAGTAATACTCTTGGCATTCCCAGGTCTTTCTTCAGGCAGTTGGTCACACGGAATTGGTTGAAGATCCTGAGTTTTGAGTTATGTAACACTGAAGAGACTTATCACCAATTGGATGCTCCCTAAAAAAAAAGAGGCACAATTAAAAATGCACCTTTTAAGTACAATTCGTTACACACATGAAATGACAGGGGTGTCTGATCAGAAAATGTTGAAGGTGTTAAGGCAGGTTGATAAGCTGGCTATAAAACACCATATGGGATTTGTAAATAGGAACACTGAATACAAAAACAAGGAAATTATGCTAAACATTTAGGAAACGCTGGTTAGACCTTAGCTGGAGGATCGTATCCAACTGCGGGCACCGCACTTTAGGAAGGATGTCAAGGTCTTGGAGAGGGTGCGGAGGAGTTTGGCCAGAATGGGGCCAGGGATGAGGGAATTCAGTTAACATGGAGAGACTGGAGAAGCTGGGATTGTTCTCCTTGGAGCAGAGAAGGTTAAGAGGAGATTTAATAGAGGTGCTCAAAATCATGAAAGATTTTGATGGAGTAAATAAGGAGAAACTGTTTCCAGTGGCCAGGAGGGTGGGTAACCAGAGGGGGGCAGATTGAAGGTAATTGACAAAAGAATCGGAGGCAAAATTAAGAAACATTTTTTCAATTAAAGGGAGGTGGAAGCAGATTCAATAATAACTTACAAAAGAGAATTGGAGAAATATTTGAAAAGGAATAATAATGCAGGTCTGTGGGAAAAGAGCAAGGGGGTGCGACTAATTGGATAGCTCTTACAAAGAGCTGGCACAGGTACGATGGGCTGAATGGCCTCCTTCCGTGCTGTAGCATTCTATGATTCTACCTGTTCTTTCCCACCCCGGCCATGCCAAGCCATGGTGAAAGTGTGAAGGTTCAGGGAGGGAGAGAAGTGAGTCTTGCCCACTCACCCTCTTTTCTTGGGCTTAACATGGGCATAACCCTAAAAATTAAAGAGACTACCCATGTCTCTGGTGATGCTCCCACATGATTAATGGATCAATGCAGCGATGACAATGTGAGAACAGGATTATTGCAAAGTATTTACAGCACAGAAACAGGCCACTCTGCCCAACTGGCTCCTGCCAATGTTTATGATCCACACGACCCTCCTCCCACCCTATGCATTTTGACACATTTTAAAAGGGGTAGATTATTGCAGGAAGGACCAACTTGAGCAAGTTGTAACACTTACTGGCTGCCATACTTGGTCCTCTTGAACTTATTCTTCGTATATTGAGCATGCTCCAACTCCAGGGTTCGGACTGCAGCTAGAATCTGTTTAGACACTTTATACGTCTCCTGAGGGTCATCGATAATGAACGATGAATATTCCTCCTGCTCCGGACCATCATACACAGACTTACTACCACATGCCTCTGGTAACAAGAATGAAATGGAGGCGATTACTTTGAGAAATAGAACAATAATGACAACTTGCATTTCTACAGCACATCTCAAGACATTATCAGATTCAGTCACAGGAGCAGATATTAGGGTAAGTGACCAAAAACTTGGTCAAACACATAGGTCTTAAGGAGTGATCTAAAAGAGGAGAGAGAAAAGGAGAGGTTTAGGGAGGGAGTTCCAGAGCTTAGGTCCCAGACAGCTGAAGGCACGGCCGCCAATGGTGGAGTGCTGGAAATCAGGATTGTACAAGAGGCCAGAGTTTGATGAGCACAGAGATAACCACTAAACTTAAAGAAAAGTTAGCACAAGCTATTAGTTAAAGCAGCTCCTATTCTACCACTAAGTTCTAAATACTATTAAATCTTAAGTTCAATTCCAGGTTGGGGTTGAGTCAGCTGATAATAGCTGGAGCAATAAATGGGGCACAGCTACTGTGTTCAGTGTCCTTGGGCTAGGGAGGGTGAGGATGAAAATCAGCCTGAGCTCCCTGCTCGAACCTTAGTGAACAGGGCCATCAGGTAAGAAAGGGATGTACCAGCAGCTGACACAGGCTCACTGTACAGGTTCACCCACATGGAGCGTGGAACAGGGCTCCAGCTTTGCGTCTCCCGGACAAAACTTTGGAGAAAATGTTTTTTACAAAGCTGATATCACTCCCCAGCTGTAGTCTAACACCAGGAAATTACCTCTTCACATTGAATTACATTAAGAACATAAGAAATAGGAACAGGAATAGACCATTCGGCCCCTCGAGCCTGCTCCGTCATTCAATAAGATCATGGCTGATCTTCTCGTGGTTCGATTTCCACATTCCCATCTAACCCCGATAACCTTAGATTCCCTTACCTAACAAGAATCAATCTACCCCTGCCTTAAAAATATTCAATGACCCCCCCTCCACCACCTTCTGAGGCAGAGAGTTCAAAGTCTCACAACCCTCTGAGAGAAAAAAATTCTCCTCATCTCTGTCCTAAAAGATCGACCCCCAAATTTAAAACAGTGACCCCCTAGTTCCGGACTTACCCACCAGAGGAAATATCCTTTCCACGTCCACCTTGTCAAGGCCGTTCAGGATCTTGTATACTTCAATCAAATTACCCCTCACTCCTCTAAACTCCAGTGGAAACAAGCCCAGTCTGTCTAACCTTTCCTCATAAGACAACCCACTCATTCCAGGTATCAATACAGTAAACCTCCTCTGACCCGCCCCCAACGCATTTACATCCTTCCTTAAATAAAGAGACCAAAACCGCACAGTATTCGAGGTGTAGTCTCACCAATGCCGTGTATAAGTATAACATCCTTACTTTTATGTTTAATCCCTCTCGTAACAAAGGATAGCATTCCATTAACCTTCTTAATTACTTGCTGTCCCTGCAAACTAACTTTTTGTGACTCATGTACTAGAACACCCAGATCCCTCTGCACCTCAGAATTATGCAGCTGTTCTCCGTTTAAGTAATACTCTGCTTTTTTGTTCTTCCTGCCAGAGTGAACAACTATTTTCCCACATTAAACCCCATTGGCCAGATCTTTGCCCAATCACTCAACCTATCTATATCCATCTGCAACCTCCTCATGTCCTCCATAAAGAATTCACAGCAGTGTCATGCCATTCAGCCCAGCTGGTCAATGCTGGCTAGGTATTTATCCTGCAAAGAAGTTTCCGAACACTCTCCATCTCACGCTATCAGCATATCCTTCTATTCATTTCTCCCTCATATTTATCCAGCTTCCCCTTACATGTACCTTATACTATTCGCCTCAAGAACTCCCTGTGATAGTCAGAGTCACATTCTCACCACTCTCTGGGTAAAGGAGTTTCTCCTGAATTCCTGATTGGATTTATTATTGTGAATCAATAATTCATTTTACACTTTTAATCAATCACTGGTTGTGCACTCTTAATCAATTATTGGTTGTGAAGCAGCTTGGGACATCCTGAAGATAATGATTAGTTGATAGATCAACACAGGGCTCTTTCTAAGTAGTCCCCAAAGCAACAGTTTACAGTGCATGGGTATGGCAGTAACCCAGAGATCTGCTTTAATCCAGCGGATTCCAATGCCACTCAGCAGCTTTAGAATTTTAATTCTGTTTAGAAGGAGGTTTCGTACGCAGTGGGGTAGCATCCCCATCGCTGGGCCAGAAGCTCCGGGTTCAAGTCCCACTTCAGCAATTGATGGCTACAGAAGGTTCTCTTCCGTAATGTGGTCAAGCAAATTGATTATCAACGTTAAATGCTTCCAATATGTCTGATGGCAGGCGGTAAGAGTGGGAGAGTTTCCTGGTCAGCCATACCGCAGAAGGCAATGGCAAACCACTGCAGTACTTTGCTAAGCATCATCGAATGGAAATCCATGGTCGCCAATGCCCTCTTAGGGCATGGTACCTGGAGGAAGGGGAGGAGGGGGATATAAAGAACTGGTCTCAGTAAAAGTTATCCTAAAGCTATTGGGTCATCATAAAAATCCAACTGTTTCACTAATGTCCATTAGGGAAGGAAGTCTGCCATCCTTACCCATTCTGGGTCCATATGTGACTCCAGTCCCACACCAACATGGTTGACTCTTTAATTGGCCTCTCAGTTAGGACAACTATAAGAAGGGCCAATGTCCTGAGAGTGGATAGTAAAACATCTCACTTCCCAGGACCACAAGAGAGCTCCCCTTGTCCTCATCTTCCACCCCAGCAGCCTCTACATTCAGCAGGTCATCCTCTGCCATCTCTTGCATTAGTGTTATCACAGAACATTACTGTAAGAATCTTTGTATACTTCACCTTGCATCTTCTCCAGCTTGGTCCTGTAGTTGTTGTAGAGTGAATATATGTGCTCAGTCTCCCTGTCACCATCCACATCTAGCTGGATGTTAGCTGGCAGGCCACTGCACACAACAAGAAAGACCACTTAAATCGCATAGCATTCTCTTGTTTTTAATCAATTAAGGTTCATTTTGGGCTTAAGAAGCTAAACCTCTACAGATCACTGCCCTCTGCAGGTAAAACACCGAGTCCACTTTTGTACACTTTAGGATAAACGTCAGGGCCTTGGAGAGGGTACCACAGAAATTCACTGAGATGATACCAGTGACAAGAGGCTTCAGCTGTGAACAAAGACTCAAACGTTCCTCTGGCTAGAGTCTAGAACCAGGAGTAATAGTCTCAGGATAAGGGGTCAGTCATTTAGAATTGAGATGAGGAGAAATTTCTTCACTCAGAGGGTTGTGAATCTTTGAAATTCTCTACTCCAGAGGGCTGCACATAGTTGCTGAGTAGATTCAAGACCAATGGATCTCTTGGGCACTTAGGGAGTTCGAGCGATATGGGGATAGGGTGGGAAGGTGGAGTTGAGGTAAAGGATCAACCATGATTTTACTGAATGGCAGAGCAGGCTCGAGGGGCAGAATGGCCCTGCACCCGCTCTTAGGTTCTTAGACGATGAAACTGGAGCTCTTTTCATTAGAGCTCAGAGAGGTTTAGAAGGGGTTTGATGGATAAGTTTTGATAAAGTAAACTGGGGTAAATTAGTTACACTAGTTAGTGAGTCAGTAAGTAGTGGGTATACATTATAGATCAAAGTAACCATCTGGGAGAATTTTTTTTCATGCCGAGGACAGTAGGATATGGAATGCCCATCTAGAAACAGCAAGGGAAACAGAACCCAGAATCTCTTTTAAAAGGGAAGGGGCTGCGATAAAGAAAAAACTTTAAAAGGCATTCCGTGTGACAGGGCAACAAGACTCATGGACAGATCTTTCAAAGAGCCAGGACTGACACGATGGGCCAAATGGCCTCCTTCCGTGCTGCAAAAATCCTCTGATTCTCTGCAAGTAAGGGATACAGGATTGCTGGAATGCACCTCATCATTTACTCCTGGGAACACTCTTTAACTGATGCTCCTGTGTTTTAAGAAACTGTCCATTACGCTCCGTTTTAACACAAGTGCAAAGCGTAACGACTCTTACCCTGTGCACGGAGTACAGCCTGGCGCAGAGTCTGCACTGGCCTTGCAGCATAACCAGTGCCCGTTGAGGTAGGCTGAGGGATGGTACTTGGTCAATCGCTTCTTGTTGCACTGGCTAACTTTAGTCAAGATGTCAATCCAATCTTTTGCTTCCACACAGTTGTTGGCCTGAATGTACAATGCTCTTTCTGGCTGGATTACTTGAAACATCTGAATTAAACAACAGGAAATAATAGTTGAACTCTGGTTTAAACGAGAATCCGACAGATTTAGGCAGTAATCATGTTCCTCGATTTTCCGAAAGTCGACGGGTTGATAGTCTTGGAGCTGTGATTCCGCAAGAGAGGCAGGACATCAATCCTACATCAGCTGCAATTCCCCTCAATTAAACACGGGGAAGGCTGCAGCCATCGTTTTTAGTTATTGCCACAAACTCTTGTGACTTCAGCACCCAGTCCAACCTGCTCCCTGGACACAGTCTTAGTCTGAGCCAGACTGTTTGACCCTGAGCTCAATTTCTGACACCATACCCAATCCATCACCAAAACCCCTACGCGTGGTATGGTGGTACAGTGGTATTGTCACTGGCCTGGTATTCAGGTAATGCTCTGGGGATCCAGGTTCAAATTCCACCATGGCAGATGGGGAAATTTAAATCCAATTAAAAATTTGGAATTTAAAGTCTAATGATGACAATGAAACCATTGTCGATTGTTACAAAGACCCGTCTGGTTCAAAGGGAAGGAAATCTGCTGTCCTTACCTGGTCTGGCCTACATTTGACTCCAGACCCACAGCAATGTGGTTGACTCTTGAAATGCTCTCTGAACAAGGGCAATTAGGGATGGGCAATAAATGCTGGCCTAGCCAGCGATGCCCACATCCCATGAACAAATAAATAATCCACCATCCATACTTCTGTCATCTCCAGACTTGACTACATTGCTCTCCTGACCGGCTTCTCATCTTCCATCCTCCATAAACCTTTGGCTCATCCATTACTCCAATCCCCTCCAGGTCCTGATCTCCCATCACCTCTCTGCTCGCTGACCCGCTCTGGTCCAAGAATGCCCCAATATTAAAATTTTCATCCTTGTTCTCAAATCCCTCTTTGGCCTTTCCCCTGCTCTATCTCTGCCACCTCTCCCAGCCCCATGACTCTCTGAGATCTCTGCGTTCCTCTAATTCTCTTGAGCATCCCCGATTTTAATCATTCCATCATTGGTGGCCATGCCTTCAGCTGCCTGGGGCTCCAAGCTCTGGAATTAGCTCACTAAATCTCTCCCCTTCTCCATCTGTCTGTCTGTCTCTCTCACTCTCTCTCTCCCTTAAGATGCTTCTTAAAACCTATCTCTTTGGCCAAGTTTTTGGTCTCCCATCCCAATATCTCATTCTTTGGTTCATTGTTAATTTTTGTTCAATTTACAGTACTGTGAAACATGCTGGAGTATTTTCCTATATGAAAGGCACTATTTAAATGCAAGTTGTTGTGGTTGTATCTTTGGCCCTTCGTTCTTGACGGCTCAATTATTGGAAACAATCTGCTTCTAACCATCCTATCCCAACCATTCATAGTTTTAACCATTTCTATCTTAGTGTCTGTAACCTCCAATCTCCAACTCTGAGTAACACTTTACATCCCACTCACATTTTTCATTTTGAAAGACTCTTCCTCCAGTTTCTCGACCGCAAGAATATTTTCAATCGGAATATTGTACAATGGCTGGTCACCTGAAAAGAAAATAAGGGAAAAGATTTATTAATTTGGGTCCTTATAGACTGAAAACAAAACCTAATAGAGTGCAGGTCACTCACCGCTCTGGTGAAGCCCTTTGGTTAAGTTCATTAATTAAGTCACAGTCTAATGGAACAAACTTATATAGAATTGCATAGAATGTCCAGCACAGGATCAGGCCATTTGGCCCAGCTGGTCTATTCTGGTGTTTATGCTCCACACGAGCCTCCTCCCACACTACTTCATTTCACCCTATCAGCATAACCTATTATGTTCTCCCTCATGTGTCTATCCAGCTTCCCCTTAAATATATCTATACTGTTCACCTCAACCATTCCCTGTTCCACAAGTTCCACATTCTCTAGGTGAAGAAGTTTCTCTTGAATTCCTGATTGGGTTTATTAGTGACTGTTTTATATTGATGGCTCCCCGGTTCTGATCTCCCCCACAAGTGGAAACACCTTCTCTATGTTGACCCCATTGAAGCCCTTCCTAATGTTAACGACCTCTCTACTCTGGATGTCAGTAAGTGACAGGAGATAGGAGAGTGTGGCAAACTACGGCAGTGGGGGAAGTGCCGGGGGGCAAATGAAGTCACCAGGCGCGAGGGGGGTGGGGGCAGAAACAATGCATGCTGATCTTTACCAGTGAATTTCCATCGCTCAGCATGTTAAAAGACTGCAGCGATAATGAGATTAGCAGGTTTGCGGGTGAAGGGTTGGAGGTTGTTTAAATGACCTAATAATCTGACTAAAGAAAGTGTGCACTTGATTAACAATAGAGGAAGGGCCCTCAGAGCGTGGGGGATGAACACCCAACTGGGAGTAACACAGCCAGGAGGCACAGCAGAGCGAGCGGAACATTATAGACAGTGTGTTGTCCTCACTGGCTATTACTCTCATAGTCTGAAAAAGAAAATGGTGTGACCTGTCACCTTTGTGCTTGTGATAGGTGAACTCGTGGTTGGTGAGACGGAACCATCGTTTCTTAAAGTTCTTGATGCCAAAGCGATTTCTTCCCTGTGCTCTCTTGATCATAAACCTAAGCGGAAAATCATCAGTATCAGCTGGGAAGGTTAGCAAACAAAATCTTTACAGCCACCAAATAAGTAACATTGAATTTTTTTGGTTTCCAGGCCAGTGATGAAGTCACCTGGGAGAAAGTAGTCAAAGAGCTTATTGTTCTCCAAGGGGTCACCTGTCTGACCTGGTGCCTCATTCGGTGGGAACATTTACGGTTTCTCAGCACAAATTCCCAATGGGTGATAGTCCCATTCACGAAACACGTGCTCAGATAATCAGCCCATCAAAAGCCCAGTCCGCACGCTGTAGCTTTTAATCTTCACTGTCTGGCCAGGTAGAGCGGTGCAACGGTTATGCTATTGGTCTAATGATCAAGATGCCTGGTTTAATAATCCAGGGAAAATGAGTTCAAATCCCATCAGGGGCTGTTTGAGAATTTGACGTCAGTTAAAATTTTTTAAAAACTGGGTCTCAGTTAATGGTGTCCATGAAGCTGTTGGATTGTCATAAAAACCCAACTGGTTCACTGATGTCCTTCAGGGAAGGTAACCTGCCCTCCTTACCCAGTCCGGTCTGTATGTGACTCCAGTACCACAACAAAGTGATTGATTCCTATTAACTCCTTCTCTGAATTGACCAGCAAGACACTCAATTGTACAGAACCTGGGTAATTGGGATAAGCAATAAATGGCAGCCTGGCCAATGATGCCCACAACTTACCTCAAAGTGTTGGAGCCACAGCATCATAAGTTCTTCTCATTCAGCCATTGAGCAGAAATTCTCACCCGATACTTGAAGATTATTTTTGAAATTAAAATTCTCACAACCGTTTCAAACTTTGTCCTGTCAATTTTCATACAGCGACTCAGCGATCTGTGCACAGCAATATTTTATAAAAATCCCTCTCTATCTTGGAAAAGACATGTTGCTGAAGTTTATTGTCTGGCACTCATCAGGACAAACACAAGAATGCCAAATTTCAAACAGCCACAACAATTTATGGTACAGGAGAAAAGGATGTTGACTGATGCTGATGGGCGTAAGACAAAAAGCTTCAGCAATATCCAATCTTGGAAAGTATTTAACTCCACATTCATTTGTTAAAATTATAAAAAAAAACTAAAAACAATTGTCCCTAATTATTCTGTGTCACTAACCTCACTGGGAATAAATCCCAATTTTTCTTTTTTTTGTATTAAAATCGGTCAATTTTTCAATACGTATAAACACAACAACTAGTCCAAGACAAGAGCTGAAACACTTTCTCTAGGTTCAAACTACTTTGCAGTCATTAAACGCTGGGACAAGACTCCTTACTGAACTTGCAGAGTCAGTGTGATTGTCCTGTGTACTAAATCTCCTGTTACTTCCAGTCATGAGGTAATAGCGGAATGGGTCAGGATTCTTTGCTCAATTACCAATCTCCAGTTTACAGTACTGCACCAGCATCAGCTTCATCAAGGCACAGAATGGAGAGGAGAATGGGAAAATCCCCTTCTAAAGTTTAAATATATAGAACATATCACAAACATTAAATCCAACTCATAATGGGCAACAGATCTGAACAGGGTTTTCAAAATATTTCTGGAATTATGTTATGCTAATTTTATGTTCCTTCACTGTCGCTGGGTCGAAATCCTGGAACTCCCTCCCTAACCAGCACTGTGGATGCACCTACACCACATGGACTGCAGCGGTTCAAGAAGGCAGCTCACCGCCACCTTCTCAAGGGCAACTAGGGGCGGGCAATAAATGCTGGGCCCAGCCAGCGACGCCCACATCCCGTGAAAGAATTAAATTATAACATTGTCACCCCGAATGCTGTGCAGTTTAAGGAAGAAGTTTGCCTGCTTGGCACCTTGCTGTAGAGTTTGGTTAGGCAAATGACGTTAGTGTCACCCTCAGGCATGCATTGCGAACTGAAGTTTCCTCAGCTTGTCACAAAACCAATAAAGGACAATCTTTGGGGAGCGCAAGGGTTGGCATCCGAGGTTCCCGTTCTCCCCTGTAACTTGGTTGCTCACTGCCTAATGTCCAGATCACTCAGTCCCACTGCAGGGCAGGATCACCGGCTGTTGAGGGCAGAGTGGAATGCCCGCGCCTTAATCTCTGGATCTTTAATCTAACAGGCATTAGAAATGAATGTGCAAGGTCACAAACAGTGACTGGGTTGCCTCTCACCTGCATAAACTGTTACCGTCAACTTTATTTGCAGTAAGTCTTAAAAGTCCTTTCAACTGCAGCCTCAAAGCCAAGTAAGTAGCGACAGACAGAAATAAAATTTGGGTATGTGGAGAGAAAAAGACAACAGCAGAGACTCAGAGGACTAGTTGTAGCAGGAGAGGCCGGGTCTCTTTCCCACAGGAAAGCGAGGGTTAAGGGGCTGACCTGATAGAGACATTTAAAACTATGAAGGGATTCAGTAGGGTAGACTTGAGAAAATGCTTTCACTTGTGGGGAAGACCAAAAATAAATACAAGATAATCATCAGTAAAATGACTGAGACGCAGGAACAGGCCAGGAAACCAATGACTAAGAGCTTCCAGGTTAAAAATGGAAAGGAAACAGAAACAGAACAGGCAGATAAGCAGCCACGTGTGGCCAGACTGTACACTGGTGGGTGGGGAGAGACATGCAGGTCAAGGGTGAGTCACTGAACCCCTGGAATTTTGAAGATTAAAGAGTGATTCAATCAGATTTTTCAAGATATTAAGGGGAACAGACAGGGTAGTTAGAGGCAAAATATTTCTGTTGGTTAGGGAGTCCAGGACTTTGGGGCAGGGTCTAAAACTTAGAGCCAGGCCTTTCTGGAATGAGATTAGGAAACGCTTCAACGAGCGAAGAGTGGTAGAAGTTTGGAACTCTCTTCCACAAATGGCAACTGATGCTAAATTGTCCATTTAAAACTAGGTTTTTGTTAACCAAAGTTATTGAGGGAAATGGGGCAAAGGAGGGTTCATGGAGTTAGGTCACAGTTCACCAGTGGTCTCACTGAATGGCAGAACAGGCTCAAGGGGCTGAATGGCCTCGTCCTGTCCCTAGAATAGTCAAATTGTCCGGATGGCTTTGTTAATTTATTTTAATAATGTGTAGTAATAGGTCATTAGTTGCATCCTCATTTATTTTAGTTCATTTGAAACCGTATTCCAAACTCTGGGCCTTACTTGTATTGGTGAAAACGATTGATTTGCGAAGACCGCAGCTCACTCTCACCCCACAGCTGCTGTGACAACTACTGTCACCCGCTGGCCAGTTGACCTACGTTAAATATTAACATTTTCCCGAAATGAGTTATCAGCTACAAAGAATGTAGGACAGTCAAACTCAGTATGCACTTGGACCTGGGTAGATGTGGGCAGAAATGTTAGGATGGATGAACAATGGAAATAGTTCAACCTTCAGACCACTGGAGAATAGCAGGCCAGAAACAATTTGAAAGTGTAGGAAGATTTAGCAGAGGGTGTTCCAAGTTATGACAGAGTAACTAAGAAGAAACTGTTTCTAGCGGCAGGAGGATCAGTAACCAGAGAACAGGCATTTAAGATCATTGGTAACAGAATCAGGAGGGAGATTAGGAGATTGTTTTTTTTAACACAGCGATTTGTTGTGATCTGGGAGGCGATGCCTGAAAGGGCGATGGAAACAGATTCAACAGAAACTTTCAAAAAGGAACTGGATAAATACCATACTCAAAGAAAAGGGAAAACGTACAGAGCTACAGGGGAAAGAACCAGGGGAGAGTGAGACTAATTGGATATCTTTTTCAAAGAGCCAGCAGATGCACGATGGTCCAAATGGCTTCCTTTTGTACTGTAAGATTCTGCAATCTTTCACCTAACGCGCACTCTACCCCCCACCCGCCCCACCGGAGAGTGCTGTTAAAACTTGAATTAAAAGGTTATATTTTTCACCCCTCTCAGTGATCCTGTCAGGGAGAAGACCGGGGCGCGGTACTGGGTAAGTTGCTCATTCCGAGAGCCGGTGCAGACGTGATGGGCCGAATGGCCTCCCTCTGGGCTGTAACAATTCTGTGAATTCCGTGATTCAGTAACGGTTTTGATGTAAATGTAGCTTTTTGAGTCCACTTTGTATAAATATGAAGTGGTTGCATTTAACAAATCATCAATAGAAGCAGAAGTGACCATGAAATGTCGGATTGTCGTAGAACGCCAACTGGTTCATGAACGCCTCTCCAGGGAAGGAAGCCTGCCGCCCTTACCCGATCTGTGCCTGTATGTGACTCCAGTCCCACAGCAATGCGGTTGACCATTGACTGGCCGTGCAAGAGGCTCAGTTGTGTCAAGAAGGTGGCTGACCACCATCGTCTCAGGGGCAACCAGGGAATGGACAATAAATGTGGCCTCGCCCACATCCCAAGAATGAATTTTAAAAATATATACACAACATGATATTCTAGTTTTCTTGTGTATTTGATCATTAGACATAAATATCTTCCTTTGATGCTAAAATTGACAGGCCCAACAAAAACCTAACTAACCACGACGATGATTACAGTGTAAGAAATAAAAGTTGAGGGGACGATATGAAGGCAGTAAACGTGTTGTATAAGAATATGGGACAATGCAGGAACTCACCCTTCCTTTAACACGATGGGTTGCTCAATGCTTTTGTGGTCCTTCCTTCCAGATGAGGAGATTAAATCTAGGAACTTCATCCAGAGCAGAAATACAGCATTAAGTGACTTGCAGCTGTTCATATAAAGTCCCCACAACCCCCCCTTTCTGTGCCATTATTTAACCCTTTATGTCACACACTAGCCAGAGCAAAACCCATTGATCTGCCCCTCAGACCATAATCATAACTAACTTCTAGCCTTTCCTTAATTTAAGAAGCAATGCTCACCATCAAAAACTGCTTTAAAAATTAATCCTTAGCATCACAGTCATGTTGTTTTGTTCGTACGAGCATATGAAATAGGAGCAGGAGGAGGCTATTCGGCCCCTTGAGCCTGCTCCGTCATTCAATAAGATCGTGGATGGTCTGTCTCTGTTTCAAATTCCACATTCCCACCTACTCCGATAACATTTGTTCCCCTTGCCTAACAAGAATCTCTCTACCTCAAAAATATTCAGTGACCCCGACTCCACCACCTTCTCAGACGGAGAATTCCAAAGTCCCACAACCCTCAGAGGAAAAAAATTCTCCTCATCTCTGGCCTAAAAGGGCGACCCCTAATTTTAAAATAGTGCCCTCCTAGTTCTGGGCTCACCCACAAGAGGAAACATCCTTTCGAATGTCCACCTTGTCAAGACCATTCAGGATCTTGTAAACTTCAATCAAATCACCCCTCACTCCTCTAAACTCCAGTGGAAACAAGCCCAGTCTGTCCAACCTTTCCTCATAAGACAACCCACTCATTCCAGGTATCAATCTAGTAAATCCTCTCTGAACCGCCTCCAATGCATTTACGTCCTCCCTTAAATAAGGAGACTAAAACTACACACAGTATTTGAGGTGCAGTCTCACCAATGCCGTGTATAACCGAAGCATAACATCCTTACTTTTATGTTCAAATCCTCTCATAATAAAGGATAGCATTCCATTAGCCGCCTTAATTGCTGTGCTTTCACTGGGTGAGGATTCTCGTTTATAACCTCTGACAGAAAATCTGGTAATGCTCACAGATCACAGGCAGACTGAGAAGATCCAGATTGGGCCTGGATAGACAAGCAGTCTGAAAGAAACACAAACTCAAACCTAAATCCCAATTACAAACCCAAACCCTTAACCCAAACTCCCTAAGCGTAAAGGCAATCACAAACTCAAACCCTAATTATAAATCTGCACATAATTCCAAACCTAAAATATAACACAAACACAGAGCCTAATACATCTCCAACAGTAAAAGCAAAAAGACTCTGCTCGCTGCTGGAAAAGATCATCTTCCTTCAACCATTGGGAAGAATGTGTGAATTTGCACACAGCAAGATCCCAATGGCAGCAATGAGATACATGACCAGAGAATCTCTTGGTTGAAGATAACTATTGGCTGAGGCACAGGGGTGAACTTCCCTGAACTCTCTGAAATAGCTGCATGGGGTCCTCCCCACCCGCCTGAAAGGACAGGTGGGGGCCTCAGTTTGACACCCCATCCAGGAAGTCTTTACAGTGTCCCTGTGAGTCCTTGCTATTCCCACTGCACGGGGAAAATGTGAATGAGGGAATGCTTATCAACAAAAGAAACTTACATTTCTTACAGCCTCTGTATATTTCTGTTCATTAAAGTGCTCGTAGAATGTGGCCATGTAGGATTCTTTGAAGCTTGCCTGCAGATAAAACAAAATAAACAGTAAATTATCTTAAAAAATGGGAAAACAGGATTGAAATGTTTATTAACATGTCCTGCTAATTACCCATGGGAGCTGCTATATTCTATAAAGGGAGTCCTGTCAATGGCCATTGTCCAGCCACAGAGCTGCTTCTCAAATGGTTCCCCCAGTCACATGGTCCTTTTTCTTGTCCCAATGTAGAGAGGGCACACCATCATAGACTGACTTTAACAGTATTTGAAAATTGGACTTTACCTATCAGATTATTAATTAACTCATCAGCCTTTGGCAATTTGCCAAAAGCAGATTTGCCAATTCTCCTCACATAGGGAATGTTTTACACAGAGAAACACCATCAAATATTTTACAGAGAAACCCTATCAGATACTTTCGGATGGTTTTATGGATTCGACTGTGAGCGCAGAGCTTTATCCATTTTGGGAACTGATTGCAGGGGTCAACAGACCATCCCCACCACTCCCCACCCCATCGGGGGTTTCAAATTCAAAGACAGAGTATCTGAGAGAGTGCACTGATTTTGGTATAAGCGTTGGCACTGACAACGTAAATCTGTGCAATCTGATCTTTAACAAACGCTTGGGGAACATTTCGTTTCTTTCATGGAATCGAGGTTAAACCATGAAGCGGATTCAAAGAGATTCCTTCACCCGGAGGGAGCCGTGCTCATAGGGAGGATTGGATAGACAGTTTTGTAGATTATTTCTGAAGTCCGTTCTTGGGATGTGGACGTTGTTGGGATGACTGGAATTTCTTGCTTGTCCCTGGGTCGGGAGCCTTGTCTGACGAAGCTGCTCCCACATTTTCTACTCTTTGTAGCGGTTTTGCTTGGCCACTTCAGGGGGAAGAAAAGAGTCAACGACCTGGCTGTGGGTCTGGAGTCATGTGTAGGCCCAGAATGGGTAAGGACGGCAGGTTTCCTTCCCAAAAGGACATTAGTGAACAAGATGGGTTCTACAACAATCTGACATCTTTGTGGCCACTTTTACGGAGACCAGCTTATTTTCAGAGTCCATTAGCATAACCAGTACACCTTCATATTCCTTCTATTGACTTACACACACACCAAACATATCCCTATTGCGAGCATGGGTTTGGTTAATTGCCCCATTGAGGGTCTTGGACAGTTCAATACGGTCTATTCTTTCATTAGAATACAGAGTAAGCAAATCAGAGGACTTACAGACTTGGATTTGGATAAGCTGCCCAAAGTCTGGATGGTCTTGGATACCAGGGTCAGAGTCCGTGCTGTTAAAGGGTCCTAGAGAAAAAGGAGAACTCATGATCAACATTTCCAAGAGGCAGCAAGCCTGAGCAGCAATAACACTGCCTAATCTCGTAAATGGGGCCCAAGCCATTTGCTCACCATGCAAGCTTAATGCTGAAATCGGGCGCATCAGAGTTATTCTGCAGGATAATGGCTACCCTGACCAGATCATTGCCCACTGTTATCGTAAAAACTCATGAATGGGCCTAAGGCTGCCACTTTCGGACCTAAAAAGTGCCCAGTCTACCTTAGGCTACCCTGGGGAAAGTATCTGAAAGTTTGAGCAACAGGTGAAGCTAGCTGTTTCACGTTGCTACTATGCAGTAGCAACAGGAGTGGTGTTCACCACTGACAGAATGCTGCCGTCAAACCAAAAAGATGTTCTGCCAATCACACACGAGTAATGTGGTCTACGAATTTCAATGTTGGTGTGATGCCAGGTACGTTGGCCGTACATCCCAACGACTGGTGGGTCATTTCAAAAGCACGTCCCTTCAGCTGTTCGCAATAGTGGGTACTGACCATACTCAACCAACCCGTGCTTGCAAAACTCAGGACATAATGTCTAAAGTTAGATGTGATCCCACGATTGGACAGCACTTAATGAACAATCCCGAGTGTGCTAAGAATTACACTAGCCACCAATTTAAGATTATCAGTCTGACTTGCAATGTAGCTCACTGGCTCTTGCTAGAAGATACATATATTCATACACAAGGCCCTATCCTCTGCAGGCAAAAGGAACATGTCCAGGCATTGCATCTTTTTTGAATTAAACTAAAGCCTTGGGGAACAATGCTTCCCTGGTACGTTCCCCACGGCAACGCCTCAACCAATCAGAGTCGACTTGCCAACCAATCAACACCCTTTACTCACACAGTATAAATTGTTACTCCCTTTAAAATTTTGTATTCTTGCGTCTGTCCTGGTGAGTGCAAGAAGAAAAACTTTGACAGCAAGTTCCTTTTTTCAGCAATAAAGTTCTGCACTACCAAACGACACTAACACTATCAATACAAGTCTTCCAATGGGAAGGTGAAGACCTTTGTGTTCATTCTTTTAGTGCCATCAGCTTCCCTCTGATGCTCTATTATTGACCAATCGCAGTGATCAATCTCTATCAATGAGTCTACAGGAGACCCAGACATGAGGGTGAGGAAAACCCCCAGTGATGGAAATCTTTGGGAACCAGAGAGCTGCAGTCACCTGTTCCTCCTGACAGTACTTACCCGCAGTGCGATCGGTGTATTAGGATACGGGTTGAATGTATGTAATATATGAAACGTGGCAGCCAAATTTCACACAGCAAGTCACAATGAGATAAATGACCAAATAATCTGTTTTAGTGCTGTGTTGGTTGAGGGATAAGTAATGGTCAAGGCACTGGGGAGATCTCCCCTGCTCTTCTTTAAAAGAGCGGCCGAGATATCTTTAGTGTCCACCTGAGAGGGGCTTCAGTTAAACATCTCCACTGAAAAACAGCAGCTGTGATCAAATCTCTGGAGTAGAACTCGAACCCATGCCTTTCTGACACAGGGGTCAGAGTGCTACCACTGAGCCACAGTTAGCACCTTGATCCAACAGAATATGAATTAGTTTGTCACAAGTAGCGATCGAAACTAAATGATTTTTTAAAAAAGTTGCTGGATAAATATTGAATAAGTATAAAAGGGCATGAAAAATAGGGTTAGCTTCAGGAGCTGATGTGGCTGTGTGATACCGGTACTGACAGGGTCCTACATGCCATACAGGTCGGTGTGATTGGATAGGTTTCTCATGTGATGGTAACATTTCCATCTCTCTGTTTGTTTGACCTTTTGTACTTTTGTATTTCACAGGGTTCTCCAGAAGGAGTCCTGGCTATTGCATTAGTTCAGCTCCTGGGCGTGTTTGTTCTGCACAGAGTGACAAAGTTCGTGTTTGGTGCTTACCGGGTGGTGAGGGTGAAGTTGGAACAGGTTAGGTGAAAGAATAGCTGGAGCAAAGAACCGCAGGAAGATAAAACTGCTCACAGCCGTGTACCGCACATCAGCATCGCCTAGAAAATCAACAAAGGTTCCAGTTTATGTTCTCAGATTATTATTGCTTGAACTTAACATCAGAAGCTAAAGTACAAGAAACCAACACTGGGGTCATAGTGTTCCATTCGAGAATGCAACACCACTGCCTCAGACATTACCGTCACCTTTACAACATAGCTAGGAAGAGCACCTAATCACACCCCTCAGAACATCCAGGAATGGGCGGGTTGTCTTATGAGGAAAGGCTGGACAGGTTAGGCTTGTATCCGCTGGAGTTTAGAAGAGTGAGAGGCGACTTGATTGAAACCTTTAAGATTCTGAGGGGTCTTGACAGGGTGGATGTGGAGAGGATGTTTCCTCTTGTGGGAGAATCTAGAACGAGGGGGTCACTGTTTAAAAATAAGGGGTTGCTTATTTAAGAGATGAGGAGAAATGTTTTCTCTCAGAGGGTCGTGAGTCTTTGGAACTCTCTTCCTCAAAAGGCAAAGGGCGGAAGGAGAGTCTTTGAATGTTCTTAAGGCAGAGCTGGATAGATTCTTGATAAGCAAGGGGGTGACAGGTTATCAGGGGTAGGCAGGAATGTGGGGTTGAGATTAAATTCAGATCAGCCATGATCTTATTGAATGCGGGCTCGAGGGGCCAAGTGGACCCTTATTCATATCTTCGTATGTATGTTCATATCCCAAAATCATTTATCTCCGGTTAGATTCTCTCTTGTTGGAGATGGTCGTTGCCTGGCATTTGTGAGGCGTGAATGTTACTTGCCACTTGTCAGCCCGAGTCTGGATATTGTCCAGGTCTTGCTGCACTTGGACATGGACTGCTTCAGTATCTGAGGAGTCGCGAATGGTGCTGAACATGGAAGGAGTGAGGATGTGTTGCTTTACCTTGGAATCTCTTGGCAGCGGACTCTCTCAGGGAGAAGAAGATGTCACACATGACTGTGGGACAACTCATGCCTGATTTGGTGATGACGTTGAAAATCCTTTCAACATATTGCCTGAGGTTGTCCTGAAATAAAATCAGCAGCTGGCAATCAAACACTGAGCCCTTATGACATAGAAATCACAGACTGTTAAAAACAACAGGAACTCTTACCATATTACATTCCAGATTTTCACCATCTTTCAGTTTAACTGGGTCAATTTCACAGGGTTTGTGGACTTCACATATCTGAAATAAAGACCAAAAACAAAGGTTTAGAATTCGCCTGGCCCAATATCTACCAGTCAACTTAAATAATGCAAATGAGTCTGTGTAATTCTTATACGGTGCATCAATTTGAGACCAGCTTTCGTTTGCTCAGGAACCATTCACAAACTCTCTGGAAGCCAAAACTGTACAAAATTGGAAATCATTCTGTAAACGGTAAATCATAAAATTCACTCTCCTTTCGACCATCCATTGGATTTACTGCAAACCTCATTAATGTTAGATTCACACGCAGATTTAAATTAAGGCAGAAAAAGGGTTAATTTGTCACAGATTCTTTCACCCAAGTGCTGACTGATGTGTGTGTGTGTGTCAGAAAGAGAGGATGAGAGAACTTGTGTATCTGAGAGTGTGTGTGTGTGAGAGAGTGGAAGAGTGAATGTGTGTGTGATAGAATGTGTCTATGTGCGTGAGAGAGACAGAGAATGTGTATGAGAGAATGTGTGACAGAATGTGTGTGAGAGAGTGTGGGTGAGAGACATTGTAAGTGAGAGAGTGCGAGTGTGAGACAGTGTGTCAGTGTGAGAATGTGTGTGTGAGAGAGTGTGCGCGTGCATGTGTGTTGGTAAGAGAGAGAGTGCGTGGGTGTGTGTGTGTATGTGTGTTTGTGAGAGAGCGTGTGTGTGTGTTTGTATGCCTGTGTGTGTGGGTGTATGGGTGTGTGGGTGTGTGTGTGTGTGTGTGGGTGTGTGTGTGGGGGGGTGTGTGTGTGTGTGTTTGTATGCCTGTATGTGTGTGGGTGTGTGTGGGTGGGGTCTGTTTTCAGTTTGAACTGATTATCCAAACCCTGCCAAGTGCTGCTCACCTCATCGACGATGGGCTTCAGTGTGACCTGCAGGTAATGCCTCCCCGCCAGTTTCATTGTTTCATCGATACACTTGGAGGTTAAGGAGTTCCCTCGGAAGATGGTGTTTGGGTCCCTGAGAAGGAACAATCACATGGTTAACAGGACAGAACACAGTGTCCAGGGAGACAGTGTGTGTGACTGTCTGCTTGCCCCAAGAGGAATCTACCAAGAGACTTATCCATATCTAACATTCTCCTCGCAGCCTCTCACAGGCCTTGCATTGCTCTCACCTCCAACAGCAATATGTTCCTGCTTACAGCAGCTTTGTTTATTCCCAGTATCAGGTCCTCCCATCCTGTTGGGGTCAGGAGGAAGGGGCTGGGTTTTACCAACAGAACAGCCCTGGATCAGGGCGCATTCAGGTACAGCAACCCTGGGTTGGTCTGAAGTCAGTACTACCTTACCCTAGATAGAAAGCAACAACAACTCACATTTAAATAGCGCCTTTAACACAGGAAAAATCCAGAGGCATTTACCAGGAGCAATATTAAACAAAGTTTGAGATATTTGGACAGGTCAAAAGCTCAGTCAAAGAGATAGATTCTAAGGGACGTTTTAAAAGAGAGAGAGAGAGAGAGAGAGAGAGAGAGAGAGAGCGAGAGGTGGAGAGGTTTAGGGAAGGAATTCAAGAGCTTGGGGCCCAGGCAGCTGAAGGCATGGCCGCCAATGCTGGAGCGATGAAGTTCGGGGAATGCGCAAGAGGCTGGAATTAGAGGAGCGCAGAGATCCTGAGAGGATGGCAGGGCTGGAGGGCGGCGCAGAGATAGAGAAGAGTGAGGCCATGGAGGGATTTGAAAACAAGGGTGAGATTTTTTAAAATGGAGGCTCTGCTCTTACACGACAGCGAAGTAAAGACAGAAAGAGGCAGAAAAAACCAGTCTGTGCATTTCTATAAACCGCCCTCGGAATCAGCAAGCTGATTTTTAAAATCTTTTTACTTACAAGGTCCTATTTATTTCAGCGTTTGCAATTGCGCTGATGAAGGGAACGATCTTCCCGTAATGCAGGAAGAGTCTGACCAGGGGGATGGCTGCTTCCTGCTTCTCACGACACACTTCACCCAACACGTGAGCGGCCGACGCAGAAACTGGCTGCAAAGAGTCAAATGGGGATGGAGAAAAACAGCATCAGTGTCCCCTGTCCACAAGAAAACAGTCACTCAATCCTCCCGTCATCACTGGAGCGAGACTGGTCACAACAAGATTCACTTTACCTTAAGTGTGCAATACGGAAGGCACCAAAGGCGGGAATTACTGAGCAGAAGGAGGCCATTCGGTCCATCGCGCCTGTGCTAGCTCACCAGCAAGGAGCTGTCAACTCTAATAACCAATTCCCCGCCCTTCCCCCTCAGTCTTTTCATGTTCAAACGCTGATCTAATTCCCTTTTGAATGATGTGATCGTTGCCCAGGCTGTACTGTTTCCAGGTGCTGCATTAACAAGACACCGACAGGAGAGGGCAGCAGTGCGCTGTACAACTGCACAGTAACACCAGGCAACAGGGGCAGAATTGTCACTTCAAAAGGCTTGAAACGACCCCAAAAGGTGCAACCAGTGGCAGGAGGGCTAATTTCTCAACATGAAATCGATCCCATTCAAAATTCACAACAGTGAACCGCACAGGAATTACATTTACAGCACAGAAACAGGCCATTCGGCCCAACTGGTCCATGCTGGTGTCCATGCTCCACACGACCCTGCGCCCACCCCTCTTCATCTCACCCCATCGCCATATCCTTCCATTCCTTTCTCCCTCATGTGTTTATCCAGCTTCCCCCTTAAATACATCGATTCTAATCACCTCAACTACTCCCTGTGGGAGCGAGTTCCACATTCTCACCGCTCTCTAGGTTTCTCCTGAATTCCCTGTTGGATTTATTAGCCACTGTCTGATATTTATAGCTCCCTTTCTGGTCTCCCTCACAAGTGAAAACATGTTCTGTCCCGTCTCCCCTACAAACCCTATTTTAACCCCCATTGGGTCACCCCTGTTTTCTCTTTTCTAGAGAAAGAGCCTCAGCCTGTTCAATCTTTCCTGACAGTTATAACCCCACAATTCCGGTATTGTCCTTCCTCAATCATTTTTGCACCTTCCCAACACCTCAGTACGGAGACCAGATCTATCCAGAGTCCTCTCGCTGTGGTCTAACCAGATCTGTCCAGAGTCCTCTCGCTGTGGTCTAACCAGACCTGTCCAGAGTCCTCTCGCTGTGGTCTAACCAGACCTGTCCAGAGTCCTCTCGCTGTGATCTAACCAGACCTGTCCAGAGTCCTCTCGCTGTGGTCTAACCAGACCTGTCCAGAGTCCTCTCGCTCTGGTCTAACCAGATCTGTCCAGAGTCCTCCCGCTGTGGTCTAACCAGACCTGTCCAGAGTCCTCTCGCTGTGGTCTAACCAGACCTGTCCAGAGTCCTCTCGCTGTGGTCTAACCAGACCTGTCCAGAGTCCTCTCGCTGTGGTCTAACCAGACCTGTCCAGAGTCCTCCCACTGTGGTCTGACCAGACCTGTCCAGAGTCCTCTCGCTGTGGTCTAACCAGACCTGTCCAGAGTCCTCTCGCTCTGGTCTAACCAGACCTGTCCAGAGTCCTCTCGCTGTGGTCTAACCAAGGGTCAGAATGAATCGAGCTGGTTAAGCTCTCGGGCCTGAGCAGGGTAAAGCTGCACGTTAAAGGGGTTTGGGAGCAGGGTGGGGACTGTGCCGGTGCCGAGCTGTGTAGTGTCGGAGTGTAAATCAGGGGGCAGTGCCCCGGGTAACCAAGGCACCTTCAATTCTTTCCCAGCTCCTTGACCAAAGCTGACTTGTTCCGTTGGGATATTTAATACAAATAACTCAAGAGCCAAGCCTGGTCTTATTTTTTTGTAAAAGGCGGGTGAAATTGGTTAATCAAATGCTCTCTCATTGCCTGGGAAAGAGGCTGGGGACATGCTCGGAGTCAGGGATAGAGAGGGATTGGCTGGTGGGGGAGGGGTGGAGGAAGGTGGGTTGGTTAGGATAGGGGGGAGTGTGGAGTGTGGAATGTGGAGTGGGGAGGGGGGAGTGGGGAGTGGGGAGTGAGGAGGGGGAGTGGGGAGTGGGGAAGGGGGAGTGGGGAGTGGGGAGGGGGGAGTGGGGAGTGGGGAGTGGGGAGTGGGGAGGGGGGAGT
Source organism: Cetorhinus maximus (assembly GCF_964194155.1). Taxonomy (NCBI): domain Eukaryota; kingdom Metazoa; phylum Chordata; class Chondrichthyes; order Lamniformes; family Cetorhinidae; genus Cetorhinus; species Cetorhinus maximus. Next base: position 145,575,093 of record NC_135885.1, on the reverse strand, counting down.
GGGGAGTGGGGAGGGGGGAGTGGGGAGTGGGGAGTGGGGAGGGGGGAGTGGGGAGTGGGGAGTGGGGAGTGGGGAGGGGGGAGTGGGGAGTGGGGAGGGGGGAGTGGGGAGGGGGGAGTGGGGAGTGGGGAGTGGGGAGGGGGAAGTGGGGAGGGGGGAGTGGGGAGGGAGGAGTGGGGAGGGGGAGTGGGGGGGAGTGGGGAGTGGGGAGTGAGGAGGGGGAGTGGGGAGTGGGGAAGGGGGAGGGGGGAGGGGGGAGTGGGGAGGGGGAGTGGGGAGGGAGGAGTGGGGAGGGGGGAGTGGGGAGGGGGAGTGGGGAGTGGGGAGTGAGGAGGGGGAGTGGGGAGTGGGGAAGGGGGAGTGGGGAGTGGGGAAGGGGGAGTGGGGAGGGGGGAGGGGGGAGTGGGGAGTGAGGAGGGGAGTGGGGAGTGGGGAAGGGGGAGTGGGGAGTGGGGGAGTGGGGGAGTGGGGAGTGGGGAGGGGAGTGGGGAGTGGGGGAGTGGGGAGTGGGGAGGGGGGAGTGGGGAGTGGGGAGTGGGGAGGGGGGAGTGGGGAGTGGGGAGTGGGGAGTGGGGAGGGGGGAGTGGGGAGGGGGGAGTGGGGAGGGGGAGTGGGGAGTGGGGAGGGGGAAGTGGGGAGGGGGGAGTGGGGAGGGGGAGTGGGGAGGGGAGTGGGGAGGGGGGAGTGGGGAGTGGGGAGTGAGGAGGGGGGAG
>NC_135885.1:145467099-145574180 GCF_964194155.1 Cetorhinus maximus | reverse complement strand
GTGAGGGAGGGGAGAGGGGGTGAGTGAGGGAGGGGAGAGGGGGTGAGTGAGGGAGGGGAGGGGAGAGGGGGTGAGTGAGGGAGGGGAGGGGAGGGGAGAGGGGGTGAGGGAGGGGAGAGGGGGTGAGGGAGGGGAGAGGGGGTGAGGGAGGGGAGAGGGGGTGAGGGAGGGGAGAGGGGGTGAGGGAGGGGAGAGGGGGTTGAGGGAGGGGAGGGGAGAGGGGGTGAGTGAGGGAGGGGAGAGGGGGTGAGTGAGGGAGGGGAGAGAGGGGGTGAGTGAGGGAGGGGAGAGGGGGTGAGGGAGGGGAGAGGGGGTGAGGGAGGGGAGAGGGAGTGAGGGAGGGGAGAGGGAGTGAGGGAGGGGAGGGGAGAGGGGGTGAGTGAGGGAGAGGAGAGGGGGTGAGTGGGGGAGAGGAGAGGGGGTGAGTGGGGGAGGGGAGAGGGGGTGAGGGAGGGGAGAGGGGGGTGAGTGAGGGAGGGGAGAGGGGGTGAGGGAGGGGAGAGGGGGGGTGAGTGAGGAAGGGAGGGGAGAGGGGGTGAGGGAGGGGAGAGGGAGTGAGGGAGGGGAGAGGTGAGTGAGGGAGGGGAGAGGGGGTGAGTGAGGGAGGGGAGAGGGGGTGAGTGAGGGAGGGGAGAGGGGGTGAGTGAGGGAGGGGAGGGGAGAGGGGGTGAGTGAGGGAGGGGAGGGGAGAGGGGGTGAGTGAGGGAGGGGGAGGGGAGAGGGGGTGAGTGAGGGAGGGGAGAGGGAGAGGGGGTGAGGGAGGGGAGAGGGGGGTGAGGGAGGGGAGAGGGGGTGAGGGAGGGGAGAGGGGGTGGGTGAGGGAGGGGAGGGGAGAGGGGGTGAGTGAGGGAGGGGAGAGGGAGCTGAGTGAGGGAGGGGAGAGGGGGTGAGGGAGGGGAGAGGGGGTGAGGGAGGGGAGAGGGAGGGAGGGGAGAGGGGGTGAGTGAGGGAGGGGAGAGGGGGTGAGTGAGGGAGGGGAGAGGGGGTGAGTGAGGGAGGGGAGAGGGGGTGAGTGAGGGAGGGGAGAGGGGGTGAGTGAGGGAGGGGAGAGGGGGTGAGTGAGGGAGGGGAGAGGGGGTGAGTGAGGGAGGGGAGAGGGGGTTGAGGGAGGGGAGAGGGGGTGAGTGGGGGAGGGGAGAGGGGGGTGAGTGAGGGAGGGGAGAGGGGGGTGAGGGAGGGGAGAGGGGGGTGAGTGAGGGGGGAGAGGGGGTGAGTGAGGGAGGGGAGAGGGGGTGAGGGAGGGGAGAGGGGGTGAGGGAGGGGAGAGGGGGTGAGTGAGGGAGGGGAGAGGGGGTGAGTGGGGGAGGGGAGAGGGGGGTGAGTGAGGGAGGGGAGAGGGGGTGAGTGGGGGAGGGGAGAGGGGGGTGAGTGAGGGAGGGGAGAGGGGGGTGAGGGAGGGGAGAGGGGGGTGAGTGAGGGAGGAGAGGGGGTGAGTGAAGGAGGGGAGAGGGGGGTGAGGGAGGGGAGAGGGGGGTGAGGGAGGGGGGTGAGGGAGGGGAGAGGGGGGTGAGGGAGGGGAGAGGGGGTGAGTGAGGGAGGGGAGAGGGGGGTGAGTGGGGAGGGAGGGGAGAGGGGGGTGAGTGGGTAGGGGGGTGAGTGGGGAGGGGGGGAGGGTGGGGAGAGGGGGGAGGGTGGGGAGAGGGGGGTGAGTGGGGAGAGGGGCGTGAGTGGGGAGGGTGGGGAGAGGGGCGTGGGTGGGGAGAGGGGCGTGAGGGGGGTGAGTGAGGAGGGAGGGAGGGGAGAAGGGTGTGAGTGAGGAGGAAGAGGGGGGTGAGTGAGGAGGAAGAGGGGGGTGAGTGAGGAGGGAGGGAGGGGAGAGGGGGTGAGTGAGGAGGGAGGGAGGGGAGAGGGGGTGAGTGAGGAGGGAGAGGGGGTGAGAGGAGGGAGGGAGGGGAGAGGGGGTGAGTGAGGAGGGAGGGAGGGGAGAGGGGGTGAGTGAGGAGGGAGAGGGGTGAGGGAGGGGAGAGGGGGTGAGTGAGGAGGGAGAGGGGGTGAGTGAGGTTGGAGGGAGGGGAGGGGGGTGAGTGAGGTTGGAGGGGGTTAGTGAGGTAGGGAGGGGAGAGGGGTTAGTGAGGAGGGAAGGGAGAGGGGGTTAGTGAGGAGGGAGGGGAGAGGGGGTTAGTGAGGAAGGAGGGAGGGGAGAGGGGGTGAGTGAGGAAGGAGGGAGGGGAGAGGGGGTTAGTGAGGAGGGAGGGGAGAGGGGATTAGTGAGGAGGGAGGGGAGGTTAGTGAGGAGGGAGAGGAGAGGGGGTTAGCGAGGAGGGAGGGGGTTAGCGAGGCGGGCTGGGGTTAGCGAGGCGGGAGGGGTTAGTGAGGAGGGTGGGGAGAGGGGGTTAGCGAGGGGAGAGGGGGTTGGCGAGGAGGGAGGGGAGAGGGGCCTCTGTTAGCGAGGAGGGAGATGGAGAGGGGGTTAGGGAGGGGAGAGGGGGTTAGCGAGGAGGGAGGGGGGTTAGCGAGGAGGGAGGGGAGAGGGGGTTAGCGAGGATGGAGGGGAGGGGGGGTTGGCGAGGAGAGGGGTTAGCGAGGGGAGAGGGGTTTAGGGAGGGGTGAGGGTGTTGGCGAGGAGGGAGATGGATAGGGGGTTAGGGAGGGGAGAGGGGGTTAGCGAGGAGGGAGGGGAGAGGGGGTTAGCGAGGATGGAGGGGAGGGGGGTTGGCTTGGAGGGAGAGGAGAGGGGGTTAGCGAGGGGAGAGGGGGTTAGGGAGGGGTGAGGGGGTTAGCGAGGAGGGAGGGGGGTTAGCGAGGAGGGAGGGGAGAGGGGGGTTAGCGAGAGGGGAGGGGAGGGGGGTTAGCGAGGAGGGAGGGGAGGAGGGTTTAGCGAGGAGGGAGGGGAGAGGTGGTTAGCGAGGAGGGAGGGAGGGGGGGTTAGCGAGGAGGGAGGGGAGAGGGGGTTAGCGAGGAGGGAGGGGAGAGGGGGTTAGAGGGGAGGGGGTTAGCGAGGAGGGAGAGGGGAGGGGGTTAGTGAAGAGGGAAGGAAGTTAGTGAGGAGGGAGGGGGTTAGTGAGGGTGGAGGGAGAGGGGAGGTGCTTAGTGAGCAGGGATGGAGAGGGTAAGATGTTGGTGAGGAGGGAGGGGAGGGGGTTGGTGAGGAGGGAGGGGAGGGGTTTGGTGAGGAGGGAGGGGAGGGGGCTTGTGAGGATAGAGGGGAGGGGATTTAGTGATGGTGGAGGGGAGGGGTCGTGGTTTAGTGAGGGTGGAGGGGAGGGGTTAGCTAGGATGGAGGGAGAGGGGTTAGTGAGGGTGGAGGGGGTTAGTGAGGGGAGAGGGAGGGGTTAGCGAGGAGGGAGGGGAGGGGGTTTGCGAGAGGCGAGGGAGAGTGAGGCGGGGAGATTTTAGGGGGTTTAGAGGGAGGTGGGAATCTGAGGAGGGAGTTTGGGGGTGGAGGATGTGGCGCTTTATGGAGTGGGGGTGCAGGATGGGGGTCTTTTGAGGGGAATGCAGAGTGGAGAGTTTTGGGGGGGAGTGGGTTGGGAGTTGTTTTGGGGGTGAGCGGGGTGGGAGTTGTTTTGGGGGTGAGCGGGGTGGGAGTTGTTTTGGGGGTGAGCGGGGTGGGAGTTGTTTTGGGGTGAGCGGGGGGGAGTTGTTTTGGGGTGAGCGGGGGGGAGTTTTGGGGGTGAGCGGGGTGGGAGTTGTTTTGGGGGTGAGTGGGGTGGGAGTTGTTTTGGGGGTGAGTGGGGTGGGAGTTGTTTTGGGGGGGTGGGAGTTGTTTTGGGGGGGAGCGGAGTGGGAGTTGTTTTGGGGGGGAGCGGGGTGGGAGTTGTTTTGGGGTGAGCGGGGTGGGAGTTGTTTTGGGGTGAGCGGGGTGGGAGTTGTTTTGGGGGGAGCAGGGTGGGAGTTGTTTTGAGGGGGGGAGTGGGGTGGGAGTTGTTTTGGGTGGGGAGCAGGGTGGGAGTTGTTTTGAGGGGGGGAGCGGGGTGGGAGTTGTTTTGAGGGGGGGAGCGGGGTGGGAGTTGTTTTGAGGGGGGGAGCGGGGTGGGAGTTGTTTTGGGGGAGCGGGGTGGGAGTTGTTTTGAGGGAGGGAGCGGGGTGGGAGTTGTTTTGAGGGGGGGAGCGGGGTGGGAGTTGTTTTGAGGGGGGGAGCGGGGTGGGAGTTGTTTTGAGGGGGGGAGCGGGGTGGGAGTTGTTTTGAGGGGGGGAGCGGGGTGGGAGTTGTTTTGGGGGGAGTGGTGGGGGAGTTGTTTTGGGGGGATGTGGGAGTTGTTTTTGGGGGAGCGGGGTGGGAGTTGTTTTGGGGGGAGCGGGGTGTGAGTTGTTTTGGGGGGGTGGGAGTTGTTTTGGGAGGGAGCGGGGTGGGGAGTTGTTTTGGGGGGTGGGAGTTTTGGGAGGGAGCGGGGTGAGTTGTTTTGGGGGGAGCGGGGTGTGAGTTGTTGTTTTGGGGGGAGCGGGGTGTGAGTTGTTTTGGGGGGGTGGGAGTTGTTTTGGGAGGGAGCGGGGTGCGGAGTTGTTTTGGGGGGTGGGAGTTGTTTTGTGGGGGGGAGCGGGGTGGGAGTTGTTTTGAGGGGGGGAGCAGGGCGGGAGTTGTTTTGAGGGGGCAGCGGGGTGGGAGTTGTTTTGAGGGGGGAGTGGGGTGGGAGTTGTTTTGAGGGGGGGAGCGGGGTGGGAGTTGGTTTGGGGGGAGCGGGGGTGGGAGTTGTTTTGAGGGGTGGGAGTTGTTTTGGGAGGGAGCGGGGTGGGGAGTTGATTTGGGGGGTGGGAGTTGTTTTGGGAGGGAGCAGGGTGGGGAGTTGTTTTGGGGGGTGGGAGTTGTTTTGAGGGGGGAGCGGGGTGGGAGTTGTTTTGGGAGGGAGCGGGGTGGGGAGTTGTTTTGGGGGGTGGGAGTTTTGGGAGGGAGCGGGGTGGGGAGTTGTTTTGGGGGGTGGGAGTTTTGGGAGGGAGCGGGGTGGGGAGTTGTTTTGGGGGGTGGGAGTTTTGGGAGGGAGCAGGGTGGGGAGTTGTTTTGGCCGGGTGGGAGTTGTTTTGGTGGGAGAGAGCGGGGTGGGAGTTGTTTTGAGAGGGGGGAGCGGGGTGGGAGTTGTTTTGAGAGGGGGGAGCGGGGTGGGAGTTGTTTTGAGAGGGGGGGCGGGGTGGGAGTTGTTTTGGGGGGAGCGGGGTGGGAGTTGTTTTGGGGGGAGCGGAGTGGGAGTTGTTTTGGGAGAGAGCGGGGTGGGAGTTGTTTTGCGGGGGGCGGAGTGGGATGGGAGTTGTTTTGGGGGGGAGTTGTTTTGGGGGAGCCGGGTGGGGAGTTGTTTTGGGGGGAGCATGGTGGGGAGTTGTTTTGGGGGTGGGAGTTTTGGGGGGGTTGGGAGTTTTGGTGGGGAGCTGGGTGGGAGTTGTTTTGGGGGAGCCGGGTGGGGAGTTGTTTTGGGGGGAGCATGGTGGGGAGTTGTTTTGGGGGGGTGGGAGTTTTGGTGGGGAGCTGGGTGGGAGTTGTTTTGGGGGTTGGGAGCGGGGTGGGAGTTGTTTTGGGGGGGAACGGGGTGGGAGTTGTTTTGGAGGGAGGGAGCGGGATGGGAGTTGTTTTGGGGGAGCCGGGTGGGGAGTTGTTTTGGGGGGAGCATGGTGGGGAGTTGTTTTGGGGGGGTGGGAGTTTTGGTGGGGAGCGGGGTGGGAGTTGTTTTGGGGGGGCGGAGCGGGATGGGAGTTGTTTTGCGGGGGGCGGAGAGTTTTGGGGGGGTGGGAGTTGTTTTGGGGGGAGGGAGCGGGATGGGAGTTGTTTTGCGGGGGGCGGAGAGTTGTTTTGGGGGGAGGGAGCGGGGTGGGAGTTGTTTTGGGGGAGCGGGGTGGGGAGTTGTTTTGGGGGAGCGGGGTGGGAGTTGTTTTGGGGGAGCGGGGTGGGAGTTGTTTTGGGGGAGTGGGGTGGGAGTTGTTTTGGGGGAGTGGGAGTTGTTTTGGGGGGGTGGGAGTTGTTTTGGGGGGGGTGGGAGTTGTTTTGGGGGCGGTGGGAGTTGTTTTGGGGGCGGTGGGAGTTGTTTTGAGGGGAGGGAGCGGGGTGGGAGTTTTGGGGGGAGGGAGCGGGGTGGGAGTTTTGGGGGGAGGGAGCGGGGTGGGAGTTGTTTTGGGGGAGTGGGGTGGGAGTTGTTTTGGGGGAGTGGGGTGGGAGTTGTTTTGGGGGGGGGTGGGAGTTGTTTTGGGGGGGGGTGGGAGTTGTTTTGAGGGGAGGGAGCGGGGTGGGAGTTTTGGGGGGAGGGAGCGGGGTGGGAGTTGTTTTGGGGGAGTGGGGTGGGAGTTGTTTTGGGGGGGTGGGAGTTGTTTTGGGGGGTGGGAGTTGTTTTGGGGGCGGTGGGAGTTGTTTTTGGGGGGTGGGAGTTGTTTTGGGGGGGGTGGGAGTTGTTTTGGGGGGGGTGGGAGTTGTTTTGGGGGCGGTGGGAGTTGTTTTGAGGGGAGGGAATGGGGTGGGAGTTGTTTTGGGGGAGTGGGGTGGGAGTTGTTTTGGGGGGGTGGGAGTTGTTTTGGGGGCGGTGGGAGTTGTTTTGAGGGGAGGGAGCGGGGTGGGAGTTTTGGGGGGAGGGAGCGGGGTGGGAGTTTTGGGGGGAGGGAGCGGGGTGGGAGTTGTTTTTGGGGAGTGGGGTGGGAGTTGTTTTGGGGGGGGGTGGGAGTTGTTTTGGGGGGGGTGGGAGTTGTTTTGGGGGCGGTGGGAGTTGTTTTGAGGGGAGGGAGCGGGGTGGGAGTTTTGGGGGGAGGGAGCGGTGTGGGAGTTGTTTTGGGGGAGTGGGGTGGGAGTTTTTTGGGGGAGTGGGGTGGGAGTTGTTTTGGGGGGGTGGGAGTTGTTTTGGGGGCGGTGGGAGTTGTTTTGAGGGGGTGGGAGTTGTTTTGGGGGCGGTGGGAGTTGTTTTGGGGGCGGTGGGAGTTGTTTTGAGGGGAGGGAGCGGGGTGGGAGTTTTGGGGGGAGGGAGCGGGGTGGGAGTTGTTTTGGGGGAGCGGGGTGGGAGTTGTTTTGGGGGGAGGGTGCGGGATGGGAGTTGTTTTTGGGGAGCGGGGTGGGAGTTGTTTGGGGGGAAGGGGGCGGGGTGTGAGTTGTTTGGGGGGTGAAGGGGCGGGGTGGGGAGTTTTTGGGCGGGAGCGGGGTCTCTGTCCCGGCCTCTGTTGAGCGGTCTTGATTTGGACAAGGGAACAAAGAGCCGCTGGTTACAAAGTATCGGTGTCGGCGCTTCCATTGTTCAGTAATTGGAACATTGGAGTGAAAATGTTGCTGAATGTATCCAGTGTCAGGGCTGAGTCAGATTCGCAGCCGCTTCGGGCTCCAGTCAACCCTCTCGGCTGCCCCATCGCATCGCGCTGCTCACTTCCAGCCCAATCCCAGGGAGAGGAACCAGTGCCCAGAGCCCGCCGAGCTGCAGGGCCACACGGTCTTCACTCCCCAGCACTCGGGGCTCTTCCAAACCAAAAAAATAAACACCCCACCTGGTCTTACTCTGACTCATATCTGTAGCAGCTTCCTGTTCTTTGAATTTGTATTTGGTCAGTGTTGGGACATTGTACATTCTAAAACTCAGCGAGCTGTGTGGAATCTGGTTACACAATGTTGTGCAAAATATCTCATCAATCAAAGGGATGTCAAGGCCTCGGAGAGGGCGCAGAGAAGATTTATTAGAATGGGACCAGGGATGAGGGACTTCAGTCCATGTGGAGAGACCGGGGAAGCTGGGATTGTTCTCCTTAGAGCAGAGGAGGTTAAGGGGTGGTTTAATAGAGGCGTTCAAAATCATGGAGGGGTAAATAAGGGGAAACTGTTTCCAATGGCAGGAAGGTCAGTAACCAGAGGGACACAGATTTAGGGTACCTGTGAAAAAGGGAGAGGATATGAGAATATTTTATGCAGCAAATTGTTGAGAAAGGGCCATGGGAGCAGATTCCACAATAATTTTCAGAAGGGAATTGGATAGAAACTTGGAGGGGAAAATTTGCAGGGAGTGGGACTCATTGGGCAGTGCTTTCAAAGAACCAGAATGCGCATGAACCCCTGAATGCTGGCCTGCTGTGCTGTAAGATTTTACCATCCTGTAGTTCAATAAATACTCGAGGACTTATGAATGGAGTCATCTGTAAACTCACCAATTGTGTATTGATAAGAGCAAAATTTAGCCACCAGTTTCTCCCGAATCAAACTGATTCCTCTCCTGTGTGTGGAATGAAATCTGTGGATTTTATATGAAAATAAATGCTAGGCAATTGCAGACACCATGTGCTGAAATTCCACAAAAAAGGCTTACACCCATCGTAACATAGCTCCAGTTTGGAATTTGATTTCAACCTAGCACTAACGTGTCTTGACTGTTTGTGTACCTCTGTTCAACTTAGGGTTGTCCTGAAATCTCCAAGAAGAATAGAGGAATCTCTGGCTACTGCCGGAACCAACCCAGGAGAAAAGTCATAGCGACTTAAAAATATGCTTATTTTTCATTTTCTTTAAACCTTTGTTCCCTGGTGATGAAATGGGGCTCTCCGAGGATGGATATGCCTGGTGACCAATGGCAGCAGTGTGTGGGGGTGGTGCAGATGGTCATATGATGAAACCTCCAGGCATACATCCAACCAGAGTTGGCAACCTCAGTTCAACTGGAGGTTTGTCCCTAAGGGAGTCAGTTTGTGATACCACAAGAAGGCAGTTGGCTTACACAAGCATCTATTTATGTTAACCCTTCACTTCACTAAACATACCAATGATACCTCGGGCAAAGTGTTATGGATTAATGAGCTCCATCTAAAGCAGAACCCAAGGCGAGATCCTCCAGGTTATTATCTGGTACTCCAGCATGCCCTCGTGTGTGTGTGTGTGATGCACCTTTGGTTGGTTTCCAAGCATGATATCAATGTGGCTCCTGCCAATTCCAGTTGCAATGAAGGATCCATACCCAAATCATTGATCTGTCTGATATCTTCCCAGCTACTGATGGGGCCATCTATGCATTTCCAGCATTTTCTGTCATTTCAAGTGCTGTTCTTGATTAATTCCATTCGCATGCCTTCAAAACACGAGTTAATTCCCACCCTACGTTTGATGAATAAGAGCAATAAAGTTAAATGTTTTGATTATATAGCCATGGCTTGGTGTCAAATTTTGTCAAGAACGTTCATGTGAAGCACCTATGATAAAGGCACCATATGAATGCGAGTTGTCTGTGGTATTCACGATTTCCCAGCGGTTCATTGTAATTACCTGCTAAAGTGGTGGTGCATAATTCAAAGGCAAGTGCGGTTCTGCAATCTACTCTTCTATTGAGGGACATGAGTAGAGTCTCATCAAATTTGCAATATCTCAAACAGCAGTGCGGCAGCTTATTTGTGACCTTTTCCTGCAAAGCAACAACTGAAAAACCACAGCACCAAGGCTGGGCTGAAAAGTATTCTGTTTTCGCTGACAAGAACTGGGTGGGGTAAGATGTGGTGCTGTCTTTTAAAATAATCCTGTTGTTTGGTGCATTACACATGAAGAAAACAGAACTACAGTAATAAAGATGAGTTACAACAATTCCACCACCCCACCCCCCACCCCCCCAACACAAAACGATGATCAAGTGGAATCTTTTTTTGCCAGTAAAAGCAGATAATGCTCTCCTCTCTAAAACTCGAGCTGAAAAGATCCGGCAGGATTGAAGGCGAGGAGAGTAAGGTTGGATGGACAGGTGGAAAGACAGGAGAAACCTTCCTCTCCTGACCGGAAATGCGCTCCAGCGAATCCTTGACCACCGGACGCAGATTTTAACATGAGCTCTGGGGATGTGGGTGTCACTGGCAAGGCTGGCAATTACTGCCCATCTCTAGTTGCCCTGTGGACGTCGTGCTGCATCCTCTTCTCAAGCTACTGCAATCCATGTGGCCGGTTATCTCTGTAATGGTTTGAAACAACTGAGAGCCTTGAGGATCACTTCTGGGAAAAGCAGGTTGATGTGGAACTGAAGTCACTTTATTTTCCATTTTATTCATGGCATTTGTAAGGGTACATTACATAACAGTCCAAATTGACATTACATAAAGTGCAATTACACATCACTTTCTTTCACTATTAGTACACGAGGTGCCTCAATACACTTGCCATAACAGGTTATTTTTAAAATGTGTATTGACATTTCATGTCAAACATTCATCTGATGCATACAACCTGAGGGGCTTCACAATGGGTTCCAGCCCCTCAGTATACAATGCCAGGAGGATTGTAGACAGTGACCTTTCACCATTGAGCCTTTATGACAGCTTCCCAAAGCTTTAATCCATCCCTCAGCATTTAGTGCTGGACTTTAGAATGTGCCAGTCTGCAGCACTCAGTCATCTGCAGCTCTTTGCTATGGAAGACCAGCAAGATTTGGGCAGACCAAAGGGCAGCTTTTACTGAGCTGATGGATCTGACAGGGAGGGCCCTTCTCACCACCAGCCAAGTTATGTCTTAACGCCTGTGTGAAAGTTCTAGTGATGAGGTATTCCGCCAAATGACTTAGACAATCCATTCAGGGAACGATCCAACAGGATCCACCATCTCCTCTTCCCGCAGGGCCTCTAGGACATAAGATGTGGCCCACTGCCTGATGGACTGGTGGTCGGAGATGTTATCTGTACAAATGTTTCCATGGGGGACAGGTGGTATGGCACGGTCCACCTTGAATGGAACATTCCACGGAATGTGGTCAGGCCCATCTTTCGCAACACTGAGAACAGACAGAACCTCAGCATGGCGTGACACTTGGTATATGCGTACTGAGGGTCTACATACAGTGTAATGCAGAAAGTGACATTGGATACATTTTCTCTCCCTTTAGAGGTTTGTACATCATGTCCCTGTGGACACTGTTTATTTTCGATCTTCAGATAAAGCAGGATATGGCTCAGGAGTCACATATAGGCCCAGTCTGGTTAAGGATGGCAGATTTCCTTCCTTAAAGGACATTAGTAAACCGGATGGATTTAACAACAATTTGACAGCTTTTCACGGTCATTTTTCCTGACATTAGTTTTTAAAAATGTATTTCCAGACTTTTCAAACAGAATTCAAATCCTCAAACCACCACGGTGGGATCTGAATTCACATTTTTGGATTATTAGTCCAGCATCATAACCACTGCAACCCACCCCACCCCACCCCACCCCACCCCAACCCACCCTACCCCACCCCAACCCACCCCACCCCACTCCAACCCACCCCACCCCACCCCATCCCATCTCACCCCATCCCACTCCACCCCACCCCACCCCAACCTACCCCACCCCACCACACCCCACCCCAACCTACCCCATCCCACCACACCCCACCCCACCACACCCCATCCCACCCCACCCCACCCCATCCCACCCCACCACACCCCATCCCACCCCAACCCACCCCACCCCACCCCAACCTACCCCACCCCACCCCACCACACCCCATCCCACCCCACCCCACCCCAACCTACCCCATCCCACCACACCCCAACCCACCACACCCCATCCCACCCCACCCCACCACACCCCACCCCACCCCATCCCACACCACCCCACCCCACCCCACCACACCCCATCCCACCCCAACCCAACCCACCCCACACCACCCCACCCCAACCCAACCCACCCCACCCCACCCCATCCCACCACGCCCCATCGCACCCCAACCCACCCCACCCCTCTCCCACCCATCACTTAGGTCACATTTGCATGTAGTGGATGCATATCAAGTGTGAAATAGATGTAGGCCCATGGATTGCCTCAAGACACTGGCAGCATCAAAGGGCTGAAGCAGATGGAGACCCAGGACAAGAGACTCTTGTTGAATTTGAGAATTTACCTTGAAAGAGGTTGGAGCTATTCTCAGAGTGTTCAAATCCCTCCATTGTGTAACCATCTCTTTTTCTACTTGATATACAACAGGAAAGCAACACAGCTGCTCAAATTCACCTGGGGGACATTTCACTCACCTCTGAGTCAGAAGGTTATCAGTTCAAGTCCCACTCTAGAGATTTGAACCCTCAGTCTGCATTGGCACTTTGCTGCAGCACTGAGGGAGTGCTGCACTGTCAGAGGTGCCGTCTTTTTATGAGATGTTAAACTGAGGCTCCATTTGCCCTCTCAGGTGAATGTAAAGGATCCCATGTCATAATTTTGAAGATGAGCAGGATAATACTTACCGGTGTCCTGGCCAATATATATCCCTCAATGAACTAAATATAAAAACAGATTGCCTGCACATTTGTAACCTTTTGGATTATCCTACACATTAATTAGGATTAAATATCCATTATTAATAGGGGCATAGAGTACAAGAGGAAGGAATTTATGTTCAACCTGTATGAAACACTGGTTCAGCCTCAGCTGGAGTATTGTATCCAGTTCTGGGCACCACACTTTAGGAAGGATGTGAAGGCATTGGAGAGAGTGCAGAAAAGATTCATGAGAATGGTTCCAGGGATGAGGAACTTCAGTTATGTTGACAGATTGGAGAAGTTAGGCCTGTTTTCCTTGGAGAAGAGAAGGTTGAGAGGAGATTTGATAGAGGTATTCAAAATCATGAGGGGTCTGGACAGAGTGGATAGAGAGAAACTGTTCCTATTGGTGGAAGGATCAAAACTGAAAGGGGAAGGGTTTAAGGTGATTGGCAAAGAGCAATGGCAACATGAGGAAAAACCTTTTCAGTGTGTGGTAAGGATGTGGAATGCACTGCCAGAGTGTGCTGGAGGCAGGTTCAACTGTGGAATTCAAAAAGAAATTGGATTCGTTTTTGAGAGGGAAGAACATACAGGGCTATAGGTTGAAGGCAGGGGGAGTGGCACTCGGTCAATAGCTCATACAGAGAGCCAGCAGAGACATGACGGGCCGAACTCTGACTCATTCATTTCATTTGGTGTTTTGTCGAATTTACTGTGTGTAAATTGACCGCTACATTTGCCTCTTAACAACAGTGATTGTGCATAAAAAGGAGTGTGAGGTGGTTCGTTTTGCCAGGAAAGATAAAGTGAGGCAGTACATAATAAAGGGAGGGCCTCTTAAGGAGGTGCAGGAGCAGAGGGACCTCAGTGTATACATACATAGGTCATTGAAGATGGCAGGGCATGTTGAGAGAGCAGTTACTAAAGCATATAGTATCTTAGGCTTTATTAATAGGGGCACTGAGTATAAGAGTAAGAAAGTCATGTTGAACTTGTATAAGACACTAGTTAGGCCTCATCTGGAATACTGCATCCAGTTCTGGGCACCATACTTGAGGAAGGATGTTAAGGCATTGGAGAGAGTACAGAGGAGATTCACAAGAATGATTCCTGGGATGAAGAGCTGTAGCTATGAGGATAGATTGGAGCGGTTGGGACTGTTTTCCTTGGAGAAAAGAAGACTGAGAGAAGGCTTGATAGAGGTATTCAAGATTCTGAGGGGTATGGACAGGATAAATAGTGGCAAAAGGAGTAAATGTGATGTGAGGGAAAGTTTTTTCACCCAGAGAGCGGTTGGAGTCTGGAACAAATTTCCTGAGAGGGTGGTGGAGGCAGGTTCGATCGAGGTGTTCAAAAGGGATAAAAACAAAAAGCTAAAAGCTACCGAAGGGTCATGAAGACTCGACACGTTAACTGATTTCTTCTCCACCGATGCTGCCAGACCTGCTGAGTTTTTCCAGGTAATTCTGTTTTTATTCAAAAGGGAATCGGATTGCTACCTGAAAAGAGAGAATGTGCAAGGTTACAGGGATAAGGCAGGGGAGTGGGACTAGATCGAATGCTCTTTCAGAGGGCCAGTGCAGACTCGATGGGCAGAATGGCCTCCTTCTGCAATGTAAAGGTTCTGTGATACTGTGATTTGGATGACCTTTAGTCAATCAACCTACAATATTACCCATAACTTGCTTTATCCACTAGTGCTGCCTGGCCTGCTGAGTGTTTGCAATAATTTTCTGATTTTACCTCACATCTGCAGTCCTTCGCCTTTCTTTCTCAAAGAGAAGGGTCGTGTTGTGTGGGGTGGGGGTGAGGGGAACTCTTGTGTACATCACACAGTGGAAGGGCGATCGACAGGGAAGGTCCAGTTGGGACAATGGGGCAGTGATTTCACCAGGCTTTATTAGCCTCTGGTCAAACACATTGAACAAAAGGCCTGGGTTCGAGCTATTCGCTCGCTTGTCATAGCAACTGACACATGATCCGGCGCAAACACGCCAGGCACACGGGAGCTTTGGGTGCCCCTTTGAAGCTACATCCAGCATCCTGTACCGGGCCGGTATCGCTGCACTCCGGGGAGGGTCGAGCCCCTGGCAGCTACTCTCCGCGATGCACCGCGCCTATCAGCCCATTCTCCCCACTGGCAGCAAATACTTACAGGAGAAATGGGACCGGGCTTGTTACCATGATCACCGGCGGAAGGTAGGGGAAGAGGGAGCAGGGAGATAAATGCTGGTAATAAATCAGCTTTGGCTCTGCTGTCATGTGAAGTACAGGTGCTAGGCAGCAGCTATTTGGTTGGGACATAAATGTAAAGAAACATCAATTTAACCAAACAATTAGCGAAGGTAGGATTGCTTCTGTTTAAAGGAATTTCCTCCTTGTCTGTCCGATCCTTTTCAGCTTGAACATTTAAACTGAACTGGGATATTATTTTTTACCTACAGGCAATTATATACTTGTTAAAATTTCGTGCTCGATTTCCCCTTGTCACTTTTTCTAGCTTTTATGGTAATGTCAACACTAGATGTCAAAATTGGCATGTAAATCCTGTATGTAAACAGTTTCCTGTAACAAGTTGCAAGCTCTGGCCACAGGTGGCACAATGGAGCGACTTTCCGAAGTCTCTCCCCGCCAACTCGGTCACCACCTTACATTGAGATAAAAGCAGTTCACTGTGGCTCAGTTCATAGCACCCTCGCCTTTGAATCAGAGGGTTGTGGGTTCATGTCCCACTCGTGGAAACCAAGAACTGTGATTGTACTCGAAAGAGTTGCAATCTGTGACTGTTGATAACTTGAAAGAGTTTCCCTAACTCACCCCAGGCTGCACCGCAGGTCATTTGAAAAAGATTGTTTCTTACATTATATCAGCGAGAATGCAACAAAACGACTCCATTGGCTGTAAAATGTTTTGGGACATCCTAAGCTGGTGAAAGGAGCTACATAAATGCGAGCATAATATAAAAGCAAAATGCTGCAGATGCTGGAAATCTGAAATAAAAACAGAAAGTGCTGGTAAAACTCAGCAGGCCTGGCATCATGGTGGAGAGAGAAACAGAGTTAATGTCTCAAGTCAAATATGATTCCTTGTCAGAACCTGAAGAACAGTCATATTTGATTCAAAAGGTGAATTGTTTCTCTCTCCGCTGTGACTGTATAAATCCAAGTCTTTTCTCTTTTAATTGAATGAGCTGGTTTTAAACTGAAATAGTAATTGAGGCCAACCTGTCAATCATATTACTTCATAAATGGTGTTACACTGAAATGTTTCATTATGCGAACACATTTCATAAATAGTTCAAATAACTTTACATGGACCTGTTGCCCTTTGATGTATTGCTTCTGTAACTGGTGCAAACAATATGCAATTCATCACAGTTTGATTAAGAATGCATTGTTTATCATTTATAGGGTCAGTAACCACAATGTCTGTTAAGGCAGGTCCATTTATTTTATCATTTTGTTGCAAATATTGGCCCTAGATAGACTGGTGAGATCGCCCATATTAGAGCAGAACATAAATGCATTATACAGCAGTGCAGATTTTCAGAGTTTTTGGAGCTTGTGTCAGCCAAGTAACCATGATCTCCTGGAGCTTCTGGGATTGGGGAGAACTTCCCCCAGAGGTCCCCCCCCCCCCCCCCCCCCCCCCCCACCACCTCATAAATTGGCCTAATTTGTCAGCCATAGCTCAGAGGGTAGCACTCATAATCCAAGCTGGCTCTCCAGTGCAGTACCAAGGGAGTGCTGCACTGTCAGAGATGCCATCTTTTTGAATGAGATGTTAAACCAAGCCTGGGATGCTCTCTCAGAGTGCTAAAGGTTCCATGGCCAACAGCAGGGGAGTTCTCCATGGTGTCCTGGCCAATATTTTATCCCTCAACCAATAGCACTAAAATAAATGAACTGGTCATTTATCCCATTGCTGTTTTTGGGATCTTGCTGTGCACAAAGTGGATGCTGCACTTCCTGCATTACAACTGTGACTACACTTCAAAATGTACTTCATTTGCTGTAAAGCACTTTGGGATGTCCTGAGGTTACGAAAGGTGTTGTAGGAATGGGAACCCTTTTTTCTAGTCTTCCCTTTTCTTTTTTTGTTTGCTTCTCCTGTGACTTGCATGGGGTGGGGAAGTGCGGGGCCGAGGTGTGGGGGGGGGGGTTGGGTGTGTGTGTGTGTGTGAATGTTGTGGGTGGGGCGCGGGGAACAGTGAATAGAGAGTTGCAGAAGTTAAACCTCGCTGGGCCTAAACAGGCTGCCTGCTATCGATAGGTTATCTGCTTTTTCACAGCCCATGTGTTTGCAAATCCAATGTGAAGTGGAACAGTGTACAAGTCACATGGTGTTCTGACTCAGTGACAAGAGAATTACTGTGGAGCCAGGCTGTGGCATATTAAAAGGGAAATGGATAAGTATTTGAAAAGGAAACAGAATCTAAAAATGGCACTGGGAAATTGGTTTAGAATAGGCAGCTCCAGTTGGAGTGTGAGGACTTGCACAGGGGCTCACTTTCTCAAATCACCGGTTAGGCCCCAGCTGGAGTGTTGTTTCCAATCCCGGGCATCGCACTTCAGGAAGGATGCCAAGGCCTCGGAGAGGGTGCGGAGGAGATTTACTAGACTGGGGCCAGGGATGAGGGATTTTAGTTCATGTGAAGAGACTGGAGAAGCTGGGATTATTCTCCTTAGAGCAGAGAAGGTTAAGAGGAGATTTAATAGAGGTGTTCAAAATCATGGCGGGGTTTGATAGAGTAAATAAGGAGAAGCTGTTTCCAGCGGCAGGAGAGTCAGTAACCAGAGGAAACAGATTGAAGGTGATTGGCAAAGGAACCAGGGGGGGAGATGAGGAATTTGTTTTACTATGCAACAAGTTGTGATCTGGAACCCACTACCTGATAGGGTGGTGGAAACAGATTCAATAGTAACTATGAAAAGGGAAGTGGTTATAAACTTGAGGGGGAAAGTTTGCAGAGTTATGGAGAAAGAGCAGGAGCTGTGTGTGAGTATTAGGTGGCCCTTTCAAAGTGCTGGCATAGGCACGATGGGCTGAATGGCCTCCTGCTGTGCTGTAAGATCCTATGACTCATGTTGTGCCGTGATTTCAATGAAGCTGCATTAATTCCTGCTGATTTTCAAGGCTAAAGCTTGTGCTTTTGAACTTCATTGGCCAGGTTGCACTTGTAAGTGGCAGCATGTATGGAGTAACTAGGTGGTTTCCGTGGAAACACAAATTATTTGCGTGATGGATTGAGTGAGATGAATAATGTTACAGGGTGCCACAGATGTTTGGACATTAAACGAGGTCCATGTGTTGGTGGAAATCTGAGTGATTGTCGAATCTGGTTAAGGGCCTGGTTCACAGCTCATGTAAACATTTTGGAACTTCAATGCAATGAATCACACAAAAAGTGCACCCGCACAATGTGGCTGTGAGATTCACCCACTGCCTTCTCCCTGCTCGAAGGGGCGGATGTGTGTTTGTCAGTGTTTGAATTTGAGGCTAGCTGCGGAGAATTCACCAGTTTCAAACATTTGTCTGACATGTCCTCGGGGCTAGTGAGTTTTAATGGAATGATAAAGCGGCTGACAGCAATTTGCAACAGGCTTTGCTCAAGAGACTAACAGCCAGGTATAGAGATAGAGAGGGAAGTAATAGCATGACCCTCTTATGGAAATGATTTAATCTGTGTGCCGGAGCCTGGTTAGCTTTCTAAAGGGAATTGGTTAAGTGTCTGAAGGGAAAGCATTTCCAGGACTATGGAAAAAGGATGGGGGGAGTGGGAGTGAGCTGATCTTGCGGTTAGCCAGCATGGGCTTGATGGGCTGAATGGTCTCCTGTGCTGTAACCATTCTATGATTCTAATCAGATTAGAGACTGGAATGGCCTCCCATATCCTTCCCTGCATCGGGCATCAGAGTGCCAGAAAGAGGAGGAAAATCCAGTATTCAGGCTGTTTGGTGTCTTGGGGTAGAAAAGATGGAATCATCACAACAACAACTTGCACTTATATAGAGCCTTAAATGTCATCACCGTCCCAATGAGCTTCACAGGAGTAATTATCAAACAATATTTGACACTGAAGCCCGGAGGGAGTGATTAGAACAGGTGACCAAAATCTTTGTCAAAGAATTAGGTTTTGAGGAGCATCTTATAAAAAGTAGAGTCAGGCAGAGAGGTTCAGAGAGGGAATTCTAGAGCTTAGGGCCCAGGCAACTGAAGGCACAGCTGCCAATGGTGAAGTGATGGAAAGCGGAGATGGGCAATGTTGTAATATGCCTTTAAGGGATAGGAGCATGACATCACTAGAAAGGAAGTGTGTCATGTGATCCGGTTTTAGTTTCACTTTTGCTTTTAAGCAGAGCAGACACACACAGCTCTGCTACTGGTGTCTTCAAGCTTTCTACCTCTGTATAAATGTTCCCAGGCACCTAGCCTAAATAAATGAACCCACAACATGTTTACCTAATCCCATATGAGACATTGGTGCCTTTTTATCATGGTAAAATCATGACAGGCAAGAGGCCAAAATTGGAAGAACACAGAGACTCTGGAGGGTTGTGAGACTGGAGGCGATTACGGAGTTAGGGAGGGGTGAGGGCATGGAGGGAATTTTAAAATAAAGGCATTGCTGGATGTCCTGTCAATATATATCATTCAGGACAAGGGGTGATGGGTGAATGAAATTTGGTGCTGGCGTGGGAGTCGTTAGGACAAGTGATGATCACTAAAAGCTCTGAGGGAAGTCAATGTGTGGAGAAGTGTGCAGACAATGTACAATGCCAGGTTGGAGTGTGTTCTCAATAGATTTTTGGATACATAGGGAATCAAGGGATATGAGGATAGAGCAGGGAGGTGCAACTGAGATGAAAGATCTGCCAGGACCTTATTGAATGGTGGTGCAGGCTTGAAGTCTCGAGCGGCCTACTCCTGCTCCTATTACTTATGTTCTCATATTCTTAACAGCATTAGGATTGATGTTGCTAGAATAGCAAGTGTGCTTGGGTCTTCTGACAAAGACTGTCAAAGGAACTCATTATAACAGAAATTATTAAGCAGGTGAGTGTTTGGGTCATATAATTACTGCTATAAGCTGCAAAAAGGTCTTTAAATCAAGGGGAACACTCTGCGATAACAGTTTATTCATGCTATTGATTACAAATCATTCTGTCCAAGCTTATACAATATAATGGGTCATTTGGAGGAGTACAATGGAGCTACAAGGCCTTCCATAGGTTCATTAACTTTTGCTCCCAAGAATTCTCAGATATCTCAAATTGCTGATACCAACTGACCCCAGTGTTCTGTTTGGGATTGATCCACCAAAAAGGCAACAGCGTTAAAACCAACCCTCTCCAAAGCTCCAGCTCCAAAACAAACCAGCAATAAGAAATATAGATGCAAATTAAGAAGTTTAAGTGGAGATTTGAAAGCGGCGTTCAAAGATATGAAGGGTTTAGATAGAGTAAATAAGGGGAAACTGTTTTCAGTGGCAGGAGGGAAAGAAATTCAGGGCCCTGGGGAAAGAGCCAGGGGAGTGGGATTAACTGGCTGTCAAAGGACCAGCACAGGGATGATGGGCTGAATAACCTCCTTCTGTGCCATCTGATTCTAAATAGGGCTATATTTCCATAGATCACAGATTGCCGGGTGTCTCATTGAATCCTGGGGGTCCATTCCACTAGTGCAGCAGATCAGGACCCCTACATGCCCTAGCCTTGGGCAGGAGACCCTGCTTCAAACCCCAGGGGCAGGGGTCATTTTTTTGGCTGGGGCAGTGCTTGCAAAGGTACATAAACCCAGCACAGCATGATCCACCTAAGGCCCCTAGCTCTGGCTTGCCAACCTTGGTTGGATGTATACCTAGAGGGTTCAACACATGTCCTCCCGCCTCATGCCACCCCCTTCCCCACACTCCCGCCATTATTCCCCCGACACGACGGTCCTTAAGGCTCCCAGGTTTACTCCCACCTGTGTCCGGGAGAATACTGGAGACTCATGGAAGATTGACAATTGATCCAACTGGGCTGAAGTTGAAAAATTAACTCTTTATTTTGGCCTGTGCAACTGGACAGGATAATTGATCTGTTCTGTGATTGATTAGTTTACCAAATTTTCTGGGCCTTCACAAAGCTCAGAGGCTTGTCAAGGACATAAAGAATAGAATTTCTGATGGAAGCCTGTGAAATCCCTGGACCTGGTGTTGCCAACCTGGTGTGGAGTGTCCAGGAATTAATTCATCTCACTGCTGGGAGCAAAAACCCAGGAGAAAATTCATAGATAGTGGTGTTAAAAAAGGGCAGTTTATTAAAGAATTCTTTGAACATTCTTCTTTACTAGCTATAAGAACATTCGAGATAGGAAGAAAAATCATTGAGTAACAGTCAGGAATCATCCAATCAGAAGAGTCTGTTTGATTTCTGATTGCCCGTGGGAAGATGGTGGACCTGGGTGACCAATAGGGAGATCGTGGAGGCGGTCCATTCAAGGTGGGAGACAGGTTGTGTTGCAACAACCAGGGACGTATCCAACCAGAGTTGACAACCCTACCCTGAACTGCCCCACCTTGATACGTTGGTGGGAGGAGGGTGGGGAGCAAGTGATTTCCCTCCCATAAGCTGACCCCTCCCACCCTGGGGGAGGGGATGGGAAACTAGGCTTTCTGCCCTCTCTAGCCCAGGAATTCTGCGGCTGTAAAGGTGTAAAATTTCTCATCAACACTGTTGACAGATCTTGGCTCATTTAACGGCACACACACACACACACACACACATATCTATCCAGTGAGATGGAAAAATAATAATTCACATGTACAGATCAAGTGGGATTGTTAGTCAATAAATCACATCTCTTCAGTAATGGTCAAATCAATGGTATAGAGTGTACAGCACAGAAACAAGCCTTTGCCAGTGTTTATGCTTCAGGTGAGCCTTCTCTCAAAAAAAAACATTGAGTTAACTGAGGGTTAATGAAAAATTTCAAAACTGAGATTGATAAATCTTTTGTTAGCCAAGAGTGTTAGGGTTTATGGAACCAAGGTGGGTAGATGGAGTTAAGATCTAATCAGCCTTGGTCTAATTGAATAGCAGAGCAGGCTCAAGGGAATGAATGGTACTCCCAGTAAATATTGATTTTTTTTTAATGATATACTTGATATATGTACAAAAAATTCTGCTCTTTGCCAATGTACACTCATCATTTTATTAGTCAAACAGCGAGAAGAATGAATGGTGAAATGACGTAAACCAAGAGAATTTAATCTGAAGTTTGTCTGACCCTTCTATTGGGATCATTCTGTGCCTGACTAACTTATCCATTTTCCGATCTAATTGGGAGTTGATGTTATCAAACTGTCAGCTCCATTCAGCATGGGTTGAGAGAACAAAATCGGTGGCTGTGCTCTTTAATTATTGGACTATCCCATTTCATTTGACCTTCTCTTGCAGGTCAAAGCTGCTAAATCGACAATTGACAACAATTCTCCCGAAACCTTCTCTCATCTTAACCTGAAATTTAAGAAGCTGAAGGTAATGTCTGTTGTGTTCTAATTTTCTGCCGTTTCTTATTTCACTCGTTCCCTTCACATTCTTTTAATTGTTACTGGTGTGAGGCTATTCGCTCCGCAGGACTGCGCACTTCCCAGCGCCCATGTGACTGAGATCCTGTGGAGTAATTGTTATTAAAAATAAATAAATGAAACCAGGGGAAGTTTACAAAGTGTAGAAGGAGCCTTTAGGATGCATAAACCTGCTTTGGACTGCAAGTCAATGCTAAAACTGTAGCCCAAGAGATGCTTAGAAAAGATGTTTCCTCTTGTGGGGGGAGCTCAAAAACTAAGGGCCAGATGTATAAGACTGTCACTAATAAATCCAATCTGGAATTGAAGAGAAACTTCTTTACCCAGACAGTGGCGAGAATGTGGAACTAACTACCACAGGGAGTGGTTGAGGTGAATGGAGGTGAGGGGAAGCTGGATGAACACAGGAGAAAGGAATAGAAGGATATGTTTATAGGGTGAGATGAAGTACGGTAGGTGGAGGCTCATGTGCAGCATAAACACCGGCATCAGCCAATTGGGCTGCATGGGCCTGTGTCTTGCTGTAGGTTTTGTGTTTATACTCATGCCAGTATTAATTATAAATTAGATCGATTCTAGAAAATTCAGCTCAAAGACTTCTACTTCTAAATACAGCTGCTACCCGTGCTAATGCACGATAGGCCTCTCAGTGGGCCGTCAGAAGTGCTGGTTCAACTGATTTTACACAGCCAGCTTGTGTTAAGATGTGGAAAAATCTTAATGGTATTGAGTAACTCTGAGAAACAGTGCAGGAAGTATTATTTGCAGTGCTGCTATTAGCAAGACACCCAGTTAACACGTTCCCCAGGCTCCAATAGCACCGGGCAGAGTTGTTTACCACCGGAACTGCACATCAGGGGTGAAACGTTGGTGGAAAATAACTGGAATTTGTGCCAAAATGTGGGATGGAAAATGATAACATGTAGCACAAATGATGAGGCGATGTTTTGCTTTAATTCACTCTCAGGATGCAGGGTCACTGGATGTAAAGTCTGGAAAGTGAAATTGCTTCAGCATTTTAAAATTTAATTTCCCCCCCCACCTCCCTCAGTTCCCTCCCCTCCTCTTCTGAAGATACAGAGTCACCTTGAGTCACTGTTCAAATTTCACTCCAGAGATTTGAGCCCGTAACCTAGGCTGATACTCCCAGTGCAGTACTGAGGGAGTGCTGCACTGCCAGAGAGGACTTTCAGACAGGACATTAAGCCAAGGCACTTATCTGCCCTCTCAGGTAGATGTAAAAGACCCCATGGCACTACTTGAAGAGGAGCAGGAGATATCTCCCTAATGTCAGGGCCAATATTTATCCCTCAACCAACGTCACTAAAAACAGATTATCTGGTCATTAACAAATTGCTGTTTGTGGGTTAAAAACCAAAACCGCTGGAAATAGTCAGCAGGTCAGGCAGCATCTGTGGAGAGAGAAACGGGGTTAACGTTTCTGGTCGGTGACCCTTCATCAGAATTGCTGTTTACGGGAGTTTACTGTGTGCTCATTGGCTGTAAAGTGGTTTGGGACACTGAGGTCATGAGAGGCCTGTGTAAATGTGATATCAAGTCTTTTTTTGGGAGACTGGCAAAAATAAGTTTCCATAACAATCAGCCATGGCCGGAAAGTCAGTTTCAGGTCCTTAAATGTAAAATACGGATTTGTGCTTTCCATTAAGAATGGAGTTAAAAGGTGCGAATTGTATTTTATATATAACATCCCAGCTTGAGGAAGAGAGACTGTCCACTATTGAAAGAGATAATCAGCTGTTGCTCCAAAAGATGTCTACCATTATGAGGACCACAGGCCGAATTGACAACAAGAATGAGTATAAACTGAAAAGGTAACAGCCCTTACTTATCTTCTTCCTTTTTAGTTGCAGACTCTGACAGTTATTTTAGATGTGTGCCAATGGCTTTTCAGCTCTGTGGTGGCAGGCAGGCTTCCTGAAGTTTGAATTCTTTGTTTCTTTTATTAAATGTCTAGGGTTACCAACTCTCCAGGATTGTCCTGGTGCCACCAGGAAAATAATGAGGGAATGAAAAAAATGTTTCATTTTCATTGACCCATACAGCACAGAAGGAGGCCATTTGGCCCATCATGCTGGCGCTGACTTTTTGAAATTTCTGTCTAGTTAATCCCACTGCCCCTGCTCTTTCCCCACACACAGCCCTGCAAAAAAAAAAAACCCCTTCAAATATTCTCTCCAATCCTCTTCTGAAAGTTCCGATTGAATCTGCTCCCACCGCCCTTTCAGTAGCACATTCCAGATCACAACAACTCGCGGTGTAAGTTCTATATCCTCATGTCGCCTCTGGTTGTTTTGCTGGTCACCTTACGGTGTGTGTGGTGCCATGGCCTCTGAGGTGGCTCTGCGCCAACACAATGCGCGAGCCATGCGCCATTTAAATGGCTGCTTTGTGTTGGCATCAAATGCAGCCATCATCTTAAACCCGGGTCCTCTGGTTAATTACCAACCGTCTTGTCAGTGGAAACAGTTTCTCCTTAGTTAATCTATCAAAACCATTCATGATTTTGAAAGCCTCGATTAAAACTTTTAACCTTCTGTGCTCCAAGGAGAACAATCCCAGCTTCTCCAGTCTCTCCTCATTAACTGAAGTCCCTCAGGCCTGGAACCATTCAAGTGAATCTCCTCGGTACCCTCTCCAAGGCCTTGACATCCTTCATAAAGTTTGACACCCAGAATTAGACGCAATGGGTTGGGTGTCATGCTCCCCCAGCTGCAGGTTTGATGGCCTGTCCACTGCCTCCCCACCCCTGCCCCTGCCCACTGCCCCTGCCCACTGCCCCTGCCCCTGCCCCCTGCCCCTGCCTACCCACCCCTGCCCCCACCCCTGCCCACTGCCTACCCACCCCTGCCCCTGCCCCTGCCACTGCCCCCAGCATCGTTACACTTAAGGGCCTCATCCTGCCACTGTTGGACTTTAACTGGTGACTGGAGAGGCACAGGTCAGACAGTCAGCCTGGCAGGTTTCCCAGTGCGGCCTGGTAGTGGGCGGGCCCTCCTCAACAGGCCTCCTGCACCATCAGAGCAACCCTCAAGGTTTTACTGCACCTCCAGTTTCCCTACCCCCCCCACCGTTTGACTGTCCAACCGCCCCCTGCCCACCATGCACTCACCCTCCTTGCCAGGGCCCGCCATACACTTCGCCAAATCCGTTCCAGGGTCACACGCCTCTGTCCCGAAGTGCATAGAAAGTTGCCCGCCTCAGATTAGCCGGCACGTCTCTGAGGTGGGAGTTCCTGTTCCAGCTGTGCAAGTGGGGGAGTGGGGGGGTGGGGGGGATCCCACCTGCAGCCTTTTAAAGGCTAATTGTCCATTAAATGGCCACAGGACAGCTGGTATGCCTCTTGGTGGGCCTTCCCCACCTTTTTAGCTGGCAGTTGAGGGGGTTGGAGCAGGGAGTCGGGCACCTCGTATAATTCAGCTCGATATCCATCTGAGGCTTAAGGCAAAAGCCAAAGACTGCGGATGCTGGAAATCTGAATTCAAGGCTGAAAATGATGGAAATTCTCAGCAGGTCCTGGCAGCATCTGTGGAGACAGAAACAGAGTTAACGTTTCGAGTGAATGACCTTTCACCAGAACCCCAGTGTGTTTTATAAAGGGTTAGCATAACTTCCTTTAGTATTCTATTCCTATATAAATGAAACCAAATGTTCCGCAAGGCTTTTTAAAAACCTCTAAATTTGTCCTGCTATGTTCAAATATTTGTGTACACACGTCGACAGTCCTGTTTCCGCACCCACATTGAAATTCCACCATTTGGTTTATATTGCCTCTCAATCTTCCGACCAAAGTTACCCACTTCACATTTCTCTGCATTAAATTGCGTTTGCCATGTGTCTGTCCATTTCACAATCCTGTTGCTATCCTCCTGAATTTTGTTATTGATTATTTTTAACACTTATTAGATATAAAATTATTGGAGACAGGATTAGAAAGAAAGGATGTTTGACTCACTCACCATCCAATCAGGCAATTCAGAGACTGTGGCCTTCCAATTGGCAGTGGAGGGCGGGTCATTGTGAGGATAGACATGTTGGGTGGCCAATGGCGGACCACGAGGTGTGGGGAGGTGGTTGGATGATTGGAGGCAGGAATTCATGAGATGAAAACTCCAGAAATGCGTCCAACCACTGTTGGCAACCCAAGTGCATATCACATTGCTGGAAATCTTGGTTTAAACAGGAGGCTGAGAAGGCCTGATGGTGAGAGGAAATATATGAACCGAGATGATGGTCTGCTGACCCTGTCACAATGCAATTCAGCAATATTATTCTCGGGTTCATCTATGCTGAGCCTCCCAGTGCCGTATGGAGGGAACACTACACTGTCAGAGGTGCTGGATTTTGGATGATACATTAAACCGAGGCCCTAACTGCCCTCTCTTGTACCATGATCTCATGACACTATTTTGAATAAGATTAGGAGAGTTTTCCCGTGTCCTGGTCGATCCTTCCTCAAATGGTCATTCCTCTCATTTCTATTTGTGGGAGCTTGCTGTGTGTAAATTGGTTACTGCCTTTGCCCACGTGATAACTGTGACTACTCTTCCAAAGTAATTAATCGCTGGGAAACGCTTGGAGATGTCCTGAAGACTGGATAAGGTGCTGAATGAATGTGAGCTTTATCTTAAACTGCCGTCTTTTCAATAATCAGTTTGAACAAAGAAAAGCGACAGCGAGAACAACTGCGAGTCAATCGCGAGAATAAGAGCATGTGGGAGCACCTCAAGCTGGTCCAGCCCCAGTACGATCATCTCAAGTTGCACGAGGACTGGTATAAAGCTGAGAAACTCATGGACCACATTGCTCGATACCCCCGTGGCTGGTACAATGCACAGAACTCAAAGGTAATTCCCTCAGTCTCAGTGAGACATCAGTGCTGCACCTTGCCCAGCTTGTGTGATGCATGTCTGCTGCTTCAGTGAATAATTTAATTCTCTCCCCTCTCTTGATCCTTCTCCAGCACCTGCTTCTTTAAGACACCCCAGAATGTCCCAAATACAACATTGTGCTTTGTTCACAGTGGCCAACTTAACCCTGTACCTGCCAGGCTGTTCAAAGCTAAAGAGACTAAGCGCAGACTGGATGAGCGCTTTGCGGAACATCTTCACTCAGTCTACATGCATGACCCAGACCTTCCTGTGACTTGCTATTCCAATTCTCCACCCTGCTCTCATAATCACATGTCCGTCCTTGGCCTGCTGCAATGTTCCAGTGAAGCCCAACGCAAACTGGAGGAACAGCACCTCATCTTCCGATTAGGCACTTTACAGCCTTCCGGACTGAACATTGAGTTCAACAACTTCAGACCATGAACTCTCTCCTCCATTTTGAATTTTTATCCCCCAAATGCCAGTCTGTATCTTGTTCTCATATATTTACTTTCAAACAGTGTTGATCCCTTTTCTGCTATGAACACATTCTGTTATTTTGCTTTCAGACACTGCTGACCTTTATTCTGCTATTCACACCTCCTCTGGACCAAGGTTTTAGTCTTTCATACTATCATTACCACTCCCTTTGACTTGTGTTCCATGACATCTTTGTCATTTAATCTCGCCTGACCTTCTATCTTGCTCCACCTGCCCCTTTAACCACTCCACCCTTTTTGAACACCATAAACCCCATCACCTTCCTGCCTCTCTCTAGTTCTAAAGAAGCCATATTGGACACGAAACCTTAACCCTGTTTCTCTCTCCACTGGTGCTGCCAGACCTGCTGAGTTTTTCCTGTTTCTCTTTCAGGTTTCCAGCTTCCGCAGTATATTACTTTTATTAACCCTGTACCTGCCAGGCTGTTCAAAAACTTCCATACAACCCTCCGAGATCTGTGCGCTCCTTCAATTCTTGCCTCATACGCATCCCCAATCTTCATCTCACCACCAGTGGCAGCCATGCCTTTAGTTGCCCGGGTCCTAAACTCTGGAATTCCTTCGCTTCTCTGCCTCTCTCTTCTCCTTTAAAATACTCCTTAAACCCTACCTCTTTGACCAAGCTTTTGGCTATCTGACCTAATATCTCCTTATGTGGCTCAGTGTCAAATTTTAGCTGATAACCCGCCTTGGGATATTTTACAACAGTAAAGTCACTACGTAAGCACTTCGTTGAAGTTGCTAGATTCACCAGACCCCGCACACACTCTCTCCCCAAGCTGTCCGTCACAGTCACCCCAGGAACGGTGAGAGCATCTTATTTCCTACTAACAGCGTTGGTTTATCCACTTGACTGCACCGCAGAGCACACTGCGCTGTGCTGCATTCCTCCTTAAAGACGTTACAAACCTCTGCACGGGGTTTTTAAACGATAAAAAAGCAAAGGCAAAAACGACTTGAGTAAATTGAAGGGATCCCTGGGTGAGGGATGTTGGAGTAGTCCCAGAGAGCCCCCAGCCCCCTCAGAACACCCCACAACTCTCCGCCCACTCATTTTGAATTGACGCTGTGTCTCCTGCCAACGCAAGACAGCCGCTGATACCTGCCTGCACGCTGCTCAGATAGCCAACCTTTCAAGCTTTTTTTAAAACATGGTAAAATAACACACTTGGAGAAAACAAGAGCCCTGATTATCATGGTACGCAGTCTTGCTAGGTGAGAGTGCAGATTGAAAGATTAAGTAAGGAGTGCCTCACTTGCTGCTCAGATGAAACCATCTCCAATCTGCGTTGTTATCAAGCAAGACAAGGTGCCAGGGGCAGTCTTGCTGTTTGGAGCATTGCTTTAATTCCCCTGCAGATTTTCACCCAGGTTTTCTTATGATACATCATAAGATAAGACGAAGAATCATTTTCACCAGGACATCCTTATTCAACTCCCTCCCCTTTATTCCTCCTCTCCTGAAGATGCTGCCGCTCATCAAGACTTTATATTAAAAAAACAGAGACAGTCGGTTTCAGTTCTCTTTAGCATTGCTGCAAGTTTGAATTTTACTTTAAAAAAAAGAAGAGAAACTGAATGGAGAGGATGAGTATCACACGGCGGCTGGGGGAATGCGTAGATTTCTGATCTCTCTCGCTTGTAATGACGTCACGTCGGTACAACTGTGCATGCCCTGCGTTGGCAGCAAACGCAGCCTTGAATTTAAGGCGTCAGCTGTGTCTCAGTTTCTCTTGCTTCTGAGTCAGGAGATTCTGGGTTCAAGTCCCACTCCAGGTCTTGAGCCCTGTCATGAAGCTACTAATGTACATAATATTTTGGAAAATATTTTTCTTTTATAATTGAGATTTAGCCTGTGGGTGTGTCTCAATTGGATTAAAGCCAGCTAGTCTGGATGCTTGGGTACTAGTTTTGATATGTAAGGGAGATAGCGTGCATTTGCATTTTTTGAATGGAGCATTCAAGAAGTGGGGTGAAAACTGATGCCTATCCAGCAGTTGGTACAATGAAAGGGTTTTTATTGTTAGAGAGGTTTAGTTCAGAGGTTGTTGATACAATGAGAATTAACATTCATTGGGGCTGGTAGGTATAACTTCAGTAGTTTTCGGGTGTGCAGAGCAGAGGCAATGTGAGATCAAAAGGCAGCTGTAAGCCTCCAACTGGCTCCACAGGAACCAAGTGAAAGAACCTCATTTTGAATTCGTAAGGTGAAAATGCTTTGCCTGGGGTTTGGTTAAGTCTATGGGTTGCTGTTGCCTTAATGGAGGTTAGTTTGGGAATTTGTTAAAAGTTATGATAGTAGTAATTTATAGCCACGTGTACACATATTTTTAACCTGTGTAAATTAATGAAATGTTTCCTTTAGTTTAACATAAAACCTCGAGAACTGGTGGTCTGATTCCTGAATTTAGAGTCGCATCTCAAACATAACACTTGAAATTATAGGTTATGACAGTTGTTTAAAGTTTCCCTCTGGGATTTTTAAATAACTCCGCTTTACCAACTGCATGGGTCATAACAGGCCCAAAAATCTAGGCTGACACTCTCAGCGCAGTACTGACGGAGTGCTGCACTGTCAGAGGTGTCGTCTTTCAGATGCAATGTTAAACCAAGGCTCCTGTCTGCTCTCTCAAGTGGATGTAAAAGATGCCATGGCATTATCTTGATGAGCAGGAGAGTTCTTACTGGTGTCCTAATAATATATATCCATCAACCAACATCGCAAAAATAGATTTACTAGTCACGATCACATGGATGTTTCTGGCTGTGCACGGATTGGCTGCCGTGTTTCTTACATCATCACAACAGTGACCGGACTTCCAACAGTACGCCATTGGCTATAAAGCCATTATGAAAGGTGCTATCGAATTGCAAGTCTTTTCTTTTCTAAATGAGCATTTCTGAGATTAGTGTTTAATTTCCAATGGAAAATCCTGTGTTTCTTTAAGGATTTGAGGGTACAATTGAAAGTATTCAACTTGTTTTATTTAAATTCATTAATTGTAGGGCTTTTTTTCGCTAACCCACATTGTTCATTTTCTTTTTCCAGCCCAAAGCAAGCAAATCCTCATTGGCCGAAGGAGCCAATGAGGATAAAAACAAAGCACCATTAGGCAAGGGGCTCGAAGTAAAAGACAACAGGAAACACGGAGCAAAGTGAGAAAGCTGGACCAACTCCACGAGATATCCTCAATACTAACCCTCATTCTTAATATTAGTGCATCTAAACAGTCTGCCTTTTCTTCGAATGATGGATGAAGCTGAAAAATCCAGCTGTTCATCTGTCGTTGCTTCATGTGAGAACGCTTTTGAAAGTTGCGACATGATTGGACAATCAGACACGCCTCATTTGTACTTTTCCCAATCTTCCATCAGGCTAGATCCCATGTCAAGTGCACACGTCAAGTTCGCCTGTCAACTAATCAGGAGGATCAGCGAGTGACAGCCTATTGGGGGGGTGCTGGGGGAGGGTGACTTTGCGGGGGGGAAGGTGGGAAGAGGGTATGAGGGAAGGGAATTTGGGCAGGAAAGGGGGTTATGGGGATGCATTAGGGGAGAGGAGATTGGCTAAGGAGGCAGATATGGGGGATTTGGGATTGGGTGGGGGAGGGGATTTGGGGGCTCTGATGGGGTAGGGGGTTTGGGGGCTCTGATGGGGATGGGGATGGGGATGGGGAGAATTGGGTTGGGGAGGGGATTTGGGGGGCTCGGATCGGGATGGAGCAATTGTGGTTGGGGGGGGGGTTTGGAGGCTCTGAGGGGGATGGGGAAGATTGGGTGGGTGAGGGGATTTGGGGGCTCTGATGGGGATGGGGAGGATTGGGTGAGGGAGGGGATTTGGGGGCTCTGATGGGGATGGGGAGGATTGGGTGAGGGAGGGGATTTGGGGGCTCTGATGGGGATGGGGAGGATTGGGTGGGGGAGGGGATTTGGGGTCTCTGATGGGGATGGGGAGGATTGGGTGAGGGAGGGGATTTGGGGGCTCTGATGGGGATGGGGAGGATTGGGTGAGGGAGGGGATTTGGGGGCTCTGATGGGGATGGGGAGGATTGGGTGGGGGAGGGGATTTGGGGGCTCTGATGGGGTAGGGGGGTTGGGTGGGGGAGGGAGAGGGGCCAGGAGCATAAGAAAATTCTGGAATATAATGTAGAGAAATTTCATAATGACAAGAGCATGGAGCTGAATAGAAATAGGTTCAGTGTAAAGGTGTTTGTGTGTTTATTTGGAGATCTGGTGAAGGTTTCTATATTTTAATTTAATTTGTTGTATAACGGAATGAGATGGTGGTGTGGATCCTCAGCACTCTGTGAAAGGAAAGCTCGACTTGCTGAGACTCCTCAATGTGTTAGTGAGATCACACATTCAGCGAAGTGTTCCATCACTCGGAGATGTTTGTCTGGTGTCCTCGCTGGAAATATGGTCAGTGTGTGCAGCTCCCAGCAACATCACTGCTGCTGAGTTAAAGGCCCACGTTGTTAACTTGAGTTTCTGCCCCTCACCTACTCCACCCACATCATCTCCACCCAGAATAAACCACACTGCACAGAAAACACATCCTGTAACACAACAACTTTCTTATTTTTCTTCAAAGTAATTCACAGTATTTCTGACTATGTGACACACCCTGCACTTAAAAACAACCCCACCTTTCCTGCACCTGAAGGTGAAAGATCACTTTGTACAAAGTGTTTGCTGCTAATTCGGGTAGGTTGTTGTGATCTGGAGAGGACAGTGGAAGCAGAATCAACAGTAACTTGGAAAGGAAACATTTTGCTGGGTGATGGAAGAAGAGGAAGGATAGTGGGACTAACTGAATAGCCTGAAGAGCTAACAGGAGCGTGATGGGTTCAATGGCCTCTCTCTGAGCTGCATCATTGTTGTGATTCAGTGATGGAACCTGTGGATGTTTTGCTGGTTCATCTCCGACACAAGAGACCACTGTTTTGAAAATGCAAATGTAAAGACAGACTTATTGGCCCATCTTCTTCTGCGGGTGATGTGCCATCTATCTAACTGCCACCTCTACCCCATCACGTGTGTGTCCCTGGGGAAGTTAATGTGTATACAATAATGCTCCGATCCCACAAACATAATGCCGGAAAGCTCCACGATGTTAAACTGATCTCCATGATTCAGGAACCATTGTATCACGCGCAGTAACAAATCATCTCAGCCTACAACCTACAGTCACAATCCTGATTAGATCTTTTATCCTGTCAGCCAGCGCCTCTGGGAGAGAAACAGGGATAACGGCCGGGATGTTGAGCTCCCACTGGTGGTGAGCTTGGAGGCAGGAAGGGCGAGCGATGAGGCGGATGTCGGCCTACCGGAACCCCGCTGTCTCCCAGCTCCGCCAGAATTAAGTTCTGGGCGGGAAGGCCCATGGTCAACCTTTCCTCCTGCCCACCAAGTGGCCAATTAATGCCGACTTAAAGGTTTTATCCCACCTGGTGTTAACCTAGCCACAGGTGGGCCTGTCACCGTGCAGTGTGCATAACAGCTAAAACCATGCGGCCAGTTTGTCGCCTCCTGGAGGCGGGAGGAGGTTCTTTCAATCAAAGGCGCTCAGCACCTGATTGAGATACTGGACATCGGGAAATGGGGTCCTGCTGAGAGCCATGCCCCTGCATTTGCTGCTGACCACCCCCCTACACCCCATTCCCCACAACCCCCTCCCTGTGAACCCCACATTAATTACCCCTGTGGCCTGGGTCGCTCTGCGATCCTGGGGCTCCGGTGCCTGTCCTTCCGGCAGCAGCCACTGCCTCCCCAGTGGCGCTGCTGAGCACAAGAGCTGCCAATGGCTGGCAGCTCTCGGTAGGTGAGACTTCAGCCCCCGAGGGTCTTGGTTCCAGGGGGAGAGCTCGCCGCTGGCGTCACCACTGTCTGAATGGTGTGTGGGTTCAGTGGGCCTTCCCAAAAAGAGGCAGAGCAGGTCTCCAGCCAGCACACGAGGCCCCTGACACCAATACAATTTACCCCCAGTGTTTCAGGCCTGTGACCTTTCATCAGACACTTCCATACAAGCTGTGAGTGCAGAAAGCACAGGATGAACACATCAAAACTAAATTTATTTTTTCTTCCAGTCATAATGGTGGATATGGGACAGACACTAAGTTAATGGTGGATATGGGACAGACACTAAGTTAATGGTGGATATGGGACAGACACTAAGTTAATGGTGGATATGGAACAGACACTAAGTTAATGGTGGATATGGGACAGACACTAAGTTAATGGTGGATATGGGACAGACACTAAGTTAATGGTGGATATGAAACAGACACTAAGTTAATGGTGGATATGGGACGGACACTAAGTTAATGGTGGATATGGGACAGACACTAAGTTAATGGTGGATATGGGACAGACACTAAGTTAATGGTGGATATGGGACAGACACTAAGTTAATGGTGGATATGGGACAGACACTAAGTTAATGGTGGATATGGGACAGACACTAAGTTAATGGTGGATATGGCACAGACACTAAGTTAAGGCCGGACAGGTCGGTCACGCGCCTGCCCACAGGACGTAAAATTTTTGCCATTAATTCTGTTTCTCTCCACAGATGCTGCCTGACCTTCTGAGTCTTTCCAGTATGTTTTGTCTTTATTTCAGATTTCCAGCATCCGCAGTATTTTGCTTTTGTATATATTCACCCGGTTCTTATCTTGAAGGGATTTATCTTTCAACCTTCACTGCCATAACTTAATGTCCGTCCCATATCCACCATTGTGACTGGAGAGGAAAAAAAATGTAGTTTTGATGTGTTGATCCTGAGCTCTGTCCCTTTCTGCACTCACAGCTTGTATCTGGATGTGCCTGAATGGCTTTCATTACACCTGGTCTCTTCCAGCGAGGCTCCAGCCATGATGTGCAGCACTTTGACAAAGCGCATTGAGCTGAGGCGACAGTGATGTTCATCACACAAAGGGGAAGAGAAACCTGGAACTCTCTCCCACAAATAACTGTTGAGGCTGGGAGAGGTCAATTGAATATTTCAAAACTGAGATTGACAGATTTTGTTGGGTAAGGGCATTAGGGTTACAGAACCAAGGCAGGTAGATGGGTTTGAGGTGCCGATTAATCATGATGTAATTGAATGGTGGAAGAGGCTCGAGGGGCTGAATGGCCTCCTCCTGTCTTACAGTATACTCCTATGAGCGTTTCCCAGTGTTTACCAATCTGACAGTGTCCTGCAACAAAATTTAACCCTCAACCACTGAAAACAGATAATTTGGCCATTGTCACATTGCTGCTTGTGGGATCTTGCTGTGTGCGAATTGACTGCTGCTTTTCCTTCATTACAACAGTAACTACAAGTTGTACTTCATTGGCTGTGAAGTGTTTTGGGACATCTTGCAGTTATTACTGACGCTATACTAGTCCTTCATTCTTTCCGTTGACCCCCCCTCTCCCAAGGTCTCTCCTGCCTGTCCTCCTACGACATCCAATACTTCCTGCTCCCACTGGCTTGGAATTCTCCATGGTGCTGTTCCTTCCTGGATTGCATTTCTCTGGCACTGTCATGGACCTGCTTTTCCTTGGGAGGGAAAAGAGACAAGAGCCCAGAATTTCCTCAGAGCTTCTCCTGTTCCTGCGCCCTAAGAAATGCAGCAACTCCATTTATAGGCGTTTAGTGGCATTTCCAATGTGCACCCGATAAAGTTATGATATCAGGACCAGTGTCAGCTCTGAGGAAATTCTGGGGCAGTTTTGAGGTTCAGAGGAAGCGCACTTGAAGAACTGGCAATAGCTCCTGTAACAGGCCATGTGAGTCAGTGGAATGGGTGTGATTTCAGATGATGCCTGTGTGTTTGCACTGGTTCCCCTTTCAACAACAACCTGAATTATATAAATTCCCCTAGTGGATGAGAGCGGACAGAGAAAGAGAGGAATGGGACAGTGTCTAACAGGACAGTGGAAGCAGATTCCATTGTAACTTTCAAAAGGGAATTGGATTAACACTCGAAGAGGAAAAATTGCAGGGTTATGGGAGAAAGATCAGGGGACTGGATTAATTGGATAGTCCTATCAGAAACCACAGGCACGATGGGCCAAATGGCCTCTTTCTGTGCTGTAGCATTCTATGATGCAAACCGTGTGGGTCTATCTGTCGCAGAGAATGTTGTTGATTTACCTTTGCTGGCCTGGTAACATCACTGACGCTCTTTCTGTGCTGATTGGCAGGTCTTGGTCTAGGGCAGCTTACACCAACCATTCCGCCTCCCATTTCACACAGTCTGACCCACCCACTGATCAGCTATCCTACCCTCAGTCTCCAACAGGGGACATATTCGCAGAACGTCTGGATTTTTTCCCCCAAAAAATACACTTTATTCACAACATTTGTAAAAGTAACATTCCAAAACATTTCAAATTGAATATTACAGAAAGTGCAATAAAATTCAACCTTTCTCCACACAGTATTTTCCACTCTGAGGTGCCTCAATGTAATTTCAATACCCTCGATATTCACAATTCCATGTACATTCTATGCCAGGCATAGAGCTCAAGGGGTTCTACACAGTTTCCAGCCTCTTAGTGTCACATGACTGAAAGGCCTTAGACAGTGACCTTTCCCCATCCACCTGCCTGGATGAGTGCGATTCCAACAACACTCAAGGAGCCCGACACCACCCAGGACAAAGCAGCCCCACTTGATCAGCACCCCATCTGTCACATTAAGCATTCACTCCCTCCACCACCGACACACAATGGCAGCAGTGTGTACCGTCTACATGAGCCCAAATTGGTCAACTGTCACACACCATCCTGACTTGGGAATATATCACCGTTCCTTCACTGTTGCTGGGTCAAAATCCTGGAACTCCCTAACAGCACTGTGGGTGTACCTGCTAGATTACTCCTGGTCTTTGTTCCAATGTAGGTCAGTGCTCACTGGGATGATGGGTGTTATATTGTTATGTTATTCGCAAAGAGCTAATTTCTATCTGAAGCTCCATGTTCACTGTTGTACTGCAGACACGTGTCGAGTAATCAGTCCATCAGCCACATGGAGAATGGCAAGAAATACACTCGATGAAGCTCCAGCGTTTTGAGTCTAAATTATTTCTAACTTACGGGAGCCAGAAAACAATGGGTGAATGGGGCTTGGTTTGAGTTAGGATACGGGCAGCAGAGTTTGGATGAGCTCAGGTTTATGGGTACCACATATGAGGCTGGCTAGGAGTGTGATGGAATAATCAGAATCCGAGGTAAAAAATGCATAGATGAAAGTTTCAGCACCATCTGATGAGGGAGTTAATGTTCCAGGGAAATGGGTTCCAATGTGGAGAGTTAGGGTGGAATTTTCCAGTCCCGCCCGTCACCGGGACCATTCGGTCCTGCTAGGCCTCCCCCTCCACCCGCCCCCCCCCCCCAACCCTCCCCTGCCCCCGCCCTCTCCTCCCACCCCCCCTCCCTGGGGCTGAAGTGCAGCCAGGAATCGAGGAGCAGCCTCCTGAACGAAAGAGGAACTGCAACCTGACACATTCCACATAGATGCAGGGTGCAGAAATTACAGGCGAGTCTGTGAATGGGCTGAGCAGCCTATTGTCCGGGACTGAGGCGTGCAACACGTTTACCTTATCTCTCACATGTTGTTGTTCATTACAAAAACAAAAATACCTGGAAAATCTCAGCAGGTCTGACAGCATCTGCGGAGAGGAACACAGTTAACGTTTCGAGTCCGTATGACTCTTCAACAGAGCTAAGGAAAAGTAGAAAAGAGGTGAAATATAAGCTGGTTTAAGGGGGGGTGGGACAGGTAGAGCTGGATAGAGGGCCAGTGATAGGTGGAGATAACCAAAAGATGTCACAGACAAAAGGACAAAGAGGTGTTGAAGGTGGTGATATTATCTAAGGAATGTGCTAATTAAGGGTAGAAAGCAGGACGAGCAAGGTACAGATAGCCCTAGTGGGGGTGGGGTGGGGGGAAGGAATCGAAATAGGCTAAAAGGTAGAGATAAAACAATGGATGGAAATACATTTAAAAATAATGGAAATAGGTGGGAAAAGAAAAATCTATGTAAATTATTGGAAAAAAGGGGGATCGGAAAGGGGGTGGGGATGGAGGAGAGAGTTCATGATCTAAAATTATTGAACTCAATATCCAGTCCAGAAGGCTGTAAAGTGCCTAGTCGGAAGATGAGGTGCTGTTCCTCCAGTTTGCGTTGAGCTTCACTGGAACAATGCAGCAGGCCAAGGACAGACATGTGGGCATGAGAGCAGGGTGGAGTGTTAAAATGGCAAGTGACAGGGAGGTCTGGGTAATGCTTGCGGACAGACCGAAGGTGTTCTGCAAAGCGGTCACCCAGTCTGCGTTTGGTCTCTCCAACGTAGAGGAAACCGCATTGGGAGCAACGAATGCAGTAGACTAAATTGAGGGAAGTGTAAGTGAAATGCTGCTTCACTTGAAAGGAGTGTTTGGGCCCTTGGACGGTGAGGAGAGGGGAAGTAAAGGGGCAGGTGTTGCACCTTCTGCGGTTGCATGGGAAGGTGCCGTGGGAGGGGGTTGAGGTGTAGGGGGTGATGGAGGAGTGGAACAGGGTGTCCCGGAGGGAATGATCCCTGCGGAGTGCCGCCGGGGGGGTGAAGGGAAGATGTGTTTGGTGGTGGCATCATGCTGGAGTTGGCGGAAATGGTGGAGGATGATCCTTTGAATGCGGAGGCTGGTGGGGTGATAAGTGAGGACAAGGGGGACCCTATCATGTTTCTGAGAAGGAGGAGAAGGCGTGAGGGCGGATGCGCGGGATATGGGCCCTGTCAACCACTGTGGGTGGAAAACCTCGGTTAAGGAAGAAGGAAGACATGTCAGAGGAACTGTTTTTGAAGGTAGCATCATCAGAACAGATGCGACGGAGGCGAAGGAACTGAGAGAATGGGATGGAGTCCTTACAGGAAGCGGGGTGTGAGGAGCTGTAGTCGAGGTAGCTGTGGGAGTTGGTAGGCTTGTAATGAATATTGGTGGACAGTCTATCACCAGAAATTGAGACAGAGAGGTCAAGGAAGGAAAGGGAAGTGTCAGAGATGGACCATGTGAAAATGATGGAGGGGTGGAAATTGGAAGCAAAATTAATAAATTTTTCCAGGTCCCGACGAGAGCATGAAGCAGCACCGAAGCAATCATCGATGTACCGGAGAAAGAGTTGTGGGAGGGGGCCGGAGTAGGACTGGAACAAGGAATGTTCCACACACCCCATTAAGAGACAGGCATAGCTGGGGCCCATGTGGGTACCCATAGCCACACCTTTTATTTGGAGGAAGTGAGAGGAGGTTAAGGAGAAATTGTTCAGTGTGAGAACAAGTTCAGCCAGACGGAGGAGAGTAGTGGTGGATGGGGATTGTTGGGGCCTCTGTTCAAGGAAGAAGCTAAGGGCCCTCAGACCATCCTGGTGGAGGATGGAGGTGTAGAGGGATTGGACATCCATGGTGAAGAGGAAGCGGTTGGGGCCAGGGAACTGGAAATTGTTGATGTGACGTAAGGTGTCAGAGGAATCACGGATGTAGTTGGGAAGGGACTGGACAAGGGGAGAGAGAATGGAGTCAAGATAGCGAGAAATGAGTTCCGTGGGGCAGGAACAGGCTGACACGATCGGTCTGCTGGGACAGTCCTGTTTGTGGATTTTGGGTGGGAGGTAGAAGCGGGCCGTCCGAGGTTGGGAGACTATCAGGTTGGAAGCTGTGGGAGGAAGATCTCCAGAGGAGATGAGGTCAGTGACAGTCCTGGAAACAATGGCTTGATGTTCAGTGGTGGGGTCATGGTCCAGGGAGAGGTAGGAGGCAGTGTCTGCGAGTTGACGCTCAGCCTCTGCGAGGTTGTTGTTGTTGTTGTTCATTACCTTTGACTGACAGCACCATCTCCTGCCGGAACCTGGTAGTACAATACAAAACACAGCTTTGTCCCATTCCATTGTCCCAAAACTACAATCTCAGTTGACAATCCAGTGCATGACTGAAGGAGTGCTGCACTGTTGGAGGTGCCGTCTTTTGGATGAGACATTAAACCGAGGCTTTGTTTGCCGTCTCGGGTGGGTGTAAAAGATCCCGCTGTTCTACTCGAGGAATAATGGGAGAGTTCCTCCCTGTGTCCTGGGCCAATATTTCTCCCTCGGTGAACTTCACTAAAGGGAGCAGATTATCTGGTGATTTATTGTGTTGCTATTTGTGGGATCTTGCTGTGTACAAATTCGCTGGCAGGTTTCTTACATCACAACAGTGACTGCACTTCAGAAGCGCTTCATTGGGACACTTTGAGACGTGCTGAGGATGGGAAAGGTGCTATAGAATGCAAGGTTTTTTTTTGTTGTATTTGTGGAGGGTCTGCAGTTGGCAGTGTAGCCCACCACCAACCCTGAGGCTCCGACTGTGCCAGAGCGCGCAGTCAGTGGGGGAGGGGGGGAGCATATGGTGTTTAGCGCAGGTGGGTACAGTCACCACTGTGGGAACAGCTCTGACCTGTGAGGCTGATTGCCCGAGCCTCACGAGTGTCACACTGTGAGCCGATGCAGTATTACTTTCCTCTTCCTCCTGTGGTTTGGGGCTTGACCCTGCTCACACCCCCAGGTGTCACATTCACACTGCGGGAGTTAGTAATTAAGAACAGAAATCACTCTATAGGAGTGGCAATCACTAACTGGGAGTAAAAGGAAAGCTTGCATTTATATAGTGCCTTTCACAACCTCAGGATGTTCCAAAGTGCTTTCCAGCCAATGAACTACTTTGTGAAGTGTGGTCACTGTCGTAATGTAGTCTGCAGCCCTGCCACATCCAGCTGTGAATGGTGGTGGACAATTAAACAACTCACTGGAGGAGGATGCTCCACAAATATCCCCATCCTCAATGATGGGGGATCCCAGCACATCAGTGCAAAAGATAAGGCTGAAGCATTTGCTACAATCTTTAGCCAGAAGTGCCGAGTGGATGATCCATCTCAACTTCCTCCGGAGGTCCCCAGCATCACAGATGTCAGTCTTCAGCCAATTCAATTCACTCCACGTGATATCAGATGACTGAAGGCACTGGATACTGCAAAGGCTATGGGCCCTGACAATATTCCGGCAATAGTACTGAAGACTTGTGCTCCAGAACTTGCTGCGCCCCTAGCCAAGCTGTCCCAGTACAGCTACAACACTGGCATCTACCCAGCTATGTGGAAAATTTCCCAGGTATGTCCTGTACACAAAAAGCAGGACAAATCCAACCCGGCCAATTACCGCCCTATCAGTCTACTCTCCATCATCAGTAAAGTAATGGAAGGGGTCATCAACAGTGCTATCAAGCGGCACTTGCTTAGCAATAACCTGCTCACTGATGCCCAGTTTGGGTTCTGCCAGGGCCACTCAGCTCCTGATCTCATTACAGCCTTGCTTCAAACATGGACAAAAGAGCTGAACTCCAGAGGTGAGGTGAGAGTGACTGCCCTTGACATCAAGGCAGCATTTGACCAAGTTTGGCATCAAGGAGCCCGAGCAAAACTGGAATCAATGGGAATCAGGGGGAAAACTCTCCGTTGGTTGGAGTCATACCTAGCACAAAGGAAGATGGTTGTGGTTGTTGGAGGTCAATGGTCTCAGCTCCAGGACATCACTGCAGGAGTTCCTCAGGGAAGTGTCCTTGGCGCAACCATCTTCAGCTGCTTCATCAATGACCCTCCTTCCATCATAAGGTCAGAAGTGGGGATGTTTGCTAATGATTGCACAACGTTCAGCATCATTCGCGACTCCTCAGATACTGAAGCAGTCCGTGGCCTGATTTTTGCGCACGTTGTGTGCACAGGGTCAGTGGGTCTGGAAACTGCTTCGTCCCGTGATCGTCAGAAGAATGTGATTTCACCCTGGCTGGTCAGTTAAGGGCTGTTCGGTGTGAAACATGCCCCGACATTGGGAAGGGGCTGCAGGCAGATGAAGGGTCATGGCGGGCATCGGCTTCAATGGGCACCCAGTGGGGGAGGGGTTTTAAGCAGCCAAGGCAGCACTCAGAGGGCTGCCGGGTGTTCCAGAGAAGGCACAGGGAACTGCCCAAGTCTAAACGGAAGGTATGGCATCAGCACCCGCTCGACACGCCAGGCGGGAGGGCAAAGCAGGTGTGCACCCTGGACCCCGCTTCTCGGACGAGTTCCTGTGCACTCTCGGGCAGACGGTGGGTGCCAGGCGGGACATCCTGATGCCGCGGGGTGGCAAGAGGAGTCCACCCCACCAAACAAGGAAGGCCTGGGCCGAGAAGGCAGCCCAGGCCAGCGGGCACGGTGTGCTGCACCACAGCTGGATCCAGTGCCGATAAACATTTAATGATCTTCTGCGCTCAGGACAGGGTGAGTACCGGTTTGGCATGGTCCTGGGTGGAGATGTCTGGAAGATTGGCCGCTCCTCGTGGTGCTCAGGGGTGTAAGACTCGGAGTAACAGAAGCACAGGTACCTGTGCCTGCTAAGGCTGGGAGACCAGACCGGTAACCCTGGGTAACCCTGGGTGCACAGAAGGGTCAGGTGAGGCAATATGACGGGTACTTCAACCTGCTTCCCGGGAGGTCAGTGGTGGGGGAGTGGCCCAGCCGGGTCTGGTGTTGTCTGCAGGTAGAGAGTGGACTAGTGAATGGACCTTTCTCCATCCAGGAGAGGAGAAGCCAGAACGCTGCTGAGCGCACAGGGACGGGTTTGAGGGCGCGGCCAAGCTGCTCAATCTGAGCAAATGTGAGATGGACGGCCTGGATCTGGAGTGCGAGCGCGCACAATGGTCATCAGGTGGCGGGGAGGCAGGCATCTCGCAGTCCAGGAGGAGTCCAGTCGACAAATGTGGGACAGGCGGAGACTCCAAACAATGTAGGGTCCTCTCATCATAAAA
The DNA here is from genome assembly GCF_964194155.1 of Cetorhinus maximus. Lineage (NCBI taxonomy): Eukaryota > Metazoa > Chordata > Chondrichthyes > Lamniformes > Cetorhinidae > Cetorhinus > Cetorhinus maximus. The sequence goes on along the minus strand of NC_135885.1, from coordinate 145,532,287 downwards.
GATAACTTCGAATCAAGAGTCCCGAGTGATCCAGCAATGACGATAGCACCATGGGTGCTGCTGTCCATAGTCTCACCAGGTTGTCTGGCATGCACATTCACTCTGTGACGATTGATACCATCCTCCAGAGGCACCCGGGGCCCTGAGGATCCTCAATGGACACCAGAGGAGGAGCCACACACAGATCCGCCTGTGTCACACCCTCTCGCTACCAGGCACCAGTGTAGGTACAGGCGCGTCGATGGGCTGTGTCTTGTCAGCTCAGGTGGTTGTGCAGCGTGGTGAGGGCACTTCACACTCGCTTGAGGAGCTGGCCGAGGCAGAGAGTGCCCAGGGTGCCAGCAGTTGGAGGGCTGCTGGAGACCAGGACCAGGCTGGGTCTGAGGCAGATGATGAGCCTCTGGAGTCGTCCATCAGGCAGCAGATGCAGGATGTCCAGCGGGATGCATGAGGGGATCGGGCGGAGATTGCTGAGAGTTTGTGTGCCATGGCCTCTGGCATGGGGGAGGCCTTAAGGAGGGTGAGCACTGAGTTGACCCTGAGCACCAAGCGCACAGCCCACTCCATTGAGAGAGTGGTGACTCTCATGGAGAGGCAGCTCCAGGGACAGAATCAGGGGTCCCTGGGGTTGCACTCGGACCTGCAAACCTCACACAGGCTGTAACCTCAGGAGGTCACTGCTAGTGTGAGAGGTGGATGAGGTACCTAGTCTCCCTGCTAGGTGCCCGTCCATCAATAGTGAGCAGGGAGGTCCTGACGTGCCTCACGCTGGCAGACGAGCTGCTTGTCCTCTCTGCGGGCTCCTCTCAGGGCGCTCTGGGTGAGGGCAGCAGCTCCTCCGCCCCTCTGCCAGTGACCGTGGCCTCTGATGAAGCCGCGATGACTGAGGGGTGCCCGGCTGTGGCGCTGGTTGCACCCTCCCAGGCGGAGCCTGCTCAGGCCCCACCAGCCAGAGGACGACTGCCAAGGTCATCAGGGCCGACGCGACAGCAGAGTCAGCGGCCTGCCTCAGCGGCCAGTGAGGGGAGTTGGGGGGTTGGGCACAAAGTGTAAGTTTAAGGCACCACGAGCACAGGGGGCGATTTTCACAGGTAAGATTCTTTCATTTCGTCAGTGTTATGTATTATCTTTGTGTGACAAATTAGGTTATGTGGCTTTTTTGCAACTCTGGAAAAGAAACAAATCAAGATTTTGTTTCAATGTCCCGAGTGTGCTTCATGTTTTCCAAAGGTGCAGCTTCATCAGTGCCTCATGACAGACGGCAGGGGCAGCAGCCTTTATCGCCGAGGCTGGGAGGTGACATTGGGGTCATGGGATTGCCTCCTCAGTGACGTGCGTGAAGGAGACGGCACCCTTGCCCTGAGGGTGAAGCCAAGCCTTGGCAGCCTAGCTGAGGGCGCACTGAATCAAACCCTCCCACGTGTCCCTGCCTCCCTGAAGGTTCCTCAAATCTGCTTCCGTGTCCCTGCCTCACCCTGTGCCCGCCCAGGCTCCTCATCAGATCCATCAGTGGAGTCTTCCTCTGCAGCCTGTGGAGCTGTGTTGCTATCCTCATCCTCCAGTGGGTCCCCTCTTGCCAGTGCCAGTTTGTCTGCTGCACCCTGAACAACGACAATAAGTGACTCGCGCTCTGCAGGATATCGCAGGGCATCCCCGATTGATCCAGGCAGTGGAACCTCATCTTCAACAGCCCAATGGTTCTCTCAACCTTCGCCCTTGTGGGGGCAGGACTCCTATTGGACCTCTTTTCTGCCTCTGTCCTTGGGTGCCGGAGTGGCGTCATGAGCCACCTTTCCAAGGGCTGTCCTTTGTCACCCAGCAGCCAACCATCCAACCGAGCGGGAGCCATGAAGAGCCTCGGTGCCTGGGAGTGTCGCAGGATGTGTGCATCATGGGAGCTGCCAGGGTACCTTGCACAGATTTGCAGAATCTGGGTCTGGTGGTCACAGACTATCTGAACGTCCATGGGATGGTAAACCTTTCTATTCACAAAGGCACACAGCTGACCCACAGGCACCTTGATGGCCACATGAATGCAGTCGATGGCACCCTGGATGAAGGGGAACCCAGCAATCACTGCAAAGCCTCTGGTTCACTCCGCCTGGCTGGTTTGGTCCATCCAGTAATTAACAAATGTGAGGACCCGTCTGAACAGAGCGTCAGTGATGAGCCTGTGGACAGGTGATTGGGACACTCCAACTGACCGCTGGAAGCAAATGATTGAGGCCACTATGACCTTCAGAGCCATTGGCATTGGGTGCCTACCCACATAGTTGGAAGTGATCTCTGGGCCAATCATCTGATGTCATGGTGTCCTTAGAGAGGCAGAACCTCCTGCAGCACTGGACCTCAGACATGTTGAGGTTGCCTGTACATTCTGGCAGCAGGATAGTGGTGTCTTCTGCAGTCCCTTCTGCCTTGCTCTCCCTGCTGGCCCTTCACCCCCTGTGCCAGATCCTCTCCTCCCACAGGTCTGTCATTGGGGTGTGGCCTGCTGTCGACCTGTCCTGCTCTCCCTCCTTTTTTTATTCATTCATGGGGGTGTCGCTGGCTAGGCCAGCATTTATTGCCCATCCCTAATTGCTCCTGTTCAGATTAAGAGTCAGGCCCATTGCTGTGGAGTCACATGTAGACCAAACCAGACCAGATTTCCTCCCCTAAAGATGGCTGATTTCCCCTAAAGGACATTAGTGAACCAGATGGGTTTTTACAACAATCGACAATGGTTTCATGGTCATCATTAGGCTTTTAATTCCAGATTTTTTAATGAATTCAAATTCATCTGCTGTGGTGGGATTTGAATCCCGGTTCCCAGAGAGTTACCCTGGGTCTCTGGATCACTGGTCCAGTGACAATACACCGTGGCCTCCCCTCTCTTCCTCGGAGGAAGAGGAGCCCCCACCCCCCCAGCGGTGTAAACAATCCCCATCTACTGAACTGCAGCTTGCACTGTCCCACGCACTGAGGATTGCACTCAGCAGAAATGCTCTAAGAGAGTTGACAAAACAAAAGACTCCTCAAGACAAAGCTGACAAAACAAAAACTTCAGAAGAAACCATAGGGAAAGGTCTGAAATCTCAGCAAACAAGCAGCAGCAAACTCTCACCTGAACTCCCGACAACTCACACAGCCAGCGCTCCACTCGCCTTTTATCCCACCCTCGATGAGAAAAGTGAAAAAATGAGTTAGCCGCCCGCCCCTTGTTGTCCCTGCGACGAGCGCAAAATCGCACGGGCAACGTAAAAGTTACTTCAACTGAGCTTTAAATTGCCTTAAGTGGCTGATTAATTGTCAGCTTCTAAGTCCCGCACACGTCCACCAACCAAAATATCGCACCAATGCCCGGTGCTCATGCCCAATGTCTTCTCGCCATGTTTAACACTCTTCCAAGTCAAGCACGTGCCCTCTACTAATGGGTAAAATTCTGGCCCATGTCCAAATGCAGCAAGGCCTGGACAATATCCAGGCTTGGGCTGACAAGTGGCAAGTAACATTCATGCCACACAAGTGTCAGGCAATGACCATCTCTAACAAGAGAGAATCTAACCATTGCCCCTTGACATTCAATGCCATTACCATCACTGAATCCCCCACTATCAACATCCTGGGGGTTACCATTGGCCAGAAACTGAACTGGACTAGCCATATAAATACTGTGGCTACAAGAGCAGGTCAGAGGCTGGGAATCCTGTGGTGAGTAACTCACCTCGTGATTCCCCAAATCCTGTCCACCATTTACAAGTCACAAGTCAGGAGTATGATGGAAAACTCCCCACTTGCATGGATGAGTGCAGATCCCACAACACTCAAGAAACTTGACAACATCCAGGACAAAGCAGCCCACTTGTTTGGCACCCCATCCATAAACATTCACTCCCTCTACCACCGATGCACAGTAGCAGCAGTGTGTACCATCTATAAGATGCACTGCAGGAAATCACCAAGGCTCCTTAGACAGCACCTTCCAAACCCACAACCACTACCATCTAGAAGGACAAGGGCAGCAGATAGATGGGATCACCACCACCTGGAAGTTCCCCTCCAAGCCACCCACCATCCTGACTTGGAAATATATCGCCGTTCCTTTACTGTCGCTGGGTCAAAATCCTGGAACTCCCTCCTTAACAACACTGTGGGTGTACCTACACCACATGGACTGCAGCGGTTCAAGAAGGCAGCTCACCACCACCTTCTCAAGGGGCAACTAGGGATGGGCAATAAATGCTGGCCCAGCCAGCGAAGCCCACATCCCATGAATGAATAATAAAAATGCAACAGCAGCCAATTTGCATACAGCGAGTTCCCACAAACAGCATTGAGAAAATAACCAGATAATCTGTTTCTGCGTGTCAGTTAAGAAATAAATATTGGCCTAGACCTCTAGGAGAATTCCCTGCCCTTCTTTAATAGTGCCTTTTATTTCTTGGGTAAATGAGTTCATTGTCTAACTGAGCTCTAACTGCACACTAGCTCCTATATTCTCCTCAGTCGCTGCTTGCAACCAATGAAGGGGAGACACTGGTGTAAACAGTGATGGTTTTTTGAGACATAGGGCAGAGCACCAGGTCATATTTGCTCACTCAGAAACTTCCAGAACTAGACTTACAGTTCCCAGTTGCCCGCAGTACTGTACAGTGATTCATCTGTGCTGTCACATAATCAGTACACTTGCATTCTCTTAAAGGAAAAGGGTGCCTCACTTTACCACAGTGCACCCCCTGGATGAACTCCCCCACCCTTCTTTAATTGTGCCAGTGGATCCTGAAAGAGCAGAGGGAGCCTGGGTTTAATGTCTCATCTGAAAAACAGTGTGTGCCTCGGTTCTGCTCCATAGCACCATCCTAGATTCTTCTGCTGAAGTCGAGCTTGTAACCATAACTTTCTGACTGATGGGAGAACACTACCCACAAACCACAGCTGACCCTAGAGTAATGATCACTCATTAAAAGTAACATACACTAATTCGATGTTGTAGTCATTCATTACGAGTTGCAGCCACTAATTAAATGTAATAATCGAGTCAATGAAACCTGAGCCCCCTAGGAATTCGTTGCAATCTACATAGGATTTACAGCACAGAAGCAGGTCATTTGGCCCAAATAGAACAACAACTTATATTTATACAGTGCCTTTAACATTCCAAGACACTTCACTGAAGCATTATAAAACAAAATATGATACAGAACCACATAAGGAGATGTTAGGTCAGGTGACTAATTGGTCAACGAGGTAGGTTTTATGGTACACCTTAAAGGAGGAAAGTGAGGCAAAGAGGGGAGACGTTTATGGAGGGAATTCCCGACCTTAGGGCCCAGACAGCTGAAGACACCGCCATCAATGGTGGAGCAATTGAAATCGGGAGTGCCCAAGAGGCCAGAATTGAAGGAGGTCGTGGGCCTGGAGGAGAATACAGAGGTAGGGAAGGGCAAGACCATGGAGGGATTTGAGAACAAGGATGAGAATTTTAAAATCAAGATGTTGTTTAAATAGGAGCCAATGGAGGTCAGCAAGCACGGGGGTGATGAAGGAACCAGACTTGCTGCAAGCTAACACACGGGTAGCAGTGTTTTGGGTGACCTCAAGTTTACAGAGGGCGGAAGGTAGGAGATCAGCCCAGAGCGGGTTGGAATAGTCAAGTCTAGAGGTCGTAAAGGCATGAATGAGGGTTTCAGCAGCAGTTGAGCTGAGACAGGGGCAGAGTGGGGCAATGTTATGGAGATGGAAGTGGGTAGTCTTAGCGATGGTGCGGATAAGAAGTTCACCTTGAGGCTTATGCTCCACGCATACCTCCTTCAATCACAGTTTCCAGCCAGTAACAGAAAGATCAATTTCAATTAACTCGCTAAAACCTCCAGTTCAGGTGTCAGCTGTGGCTCAGTTCATAGCACCCTCGCCTTTGAATCAGAGGGTTGTGGGTTCATGTCCGACTCCTGGAAAACCAAGAACTGTGATTGTACTCGAAAAGAGTTGCAATCTGTGACTGTTGGTAACTCAAAAGAGTTTCCATTGACCTGAGGAGGTGTCAGCTGTGGCTCAGTTCATAACACCCTCGCCTTTGAATCAGAGGGTTGTGGGTTCATGTCCCACTCCTGGAAACCAAGAACTGTGATTGTACTTGAAAGAGTTGCAATCTGTGACTGTTGATAACTTGAAAGAGTTTCCATTGACCTGAGGCAGCCCTAACTAACCAGCAGCAATGGTGCTAATTTGGACTTGTTTTAGGGAAATGCTGCCAGACCTGCTGAGTGTTTCCAGGCACCTTTAGATTTTATTTCAGTTTTATTTTGCTTGTGGAAACGCTGGGATGATCCCTGTTGCCAATCATGAAGTCAGGTCTGTTTCTACCCAACATTTGAAGGTTGCCAATCCGACCTGAGGGCTGCACAAGCAGAGGGAGACCCCAGGGATGTGGCTGCAGGGGGACAGCAGGGATGGGGGGACCGTTAGTCGGGGCCGCGGGGTTCCGGGGGGAAGGGTTTGTCAGCCGGACGGATGGGGACCGGAAGTGGCGGCCCGGAAGTGGCGGACCAGGCGCGGGGAGAGGCGTCGACAATGAGTCAGAAACAGAAACCGGATCGGGAACGGTTGCGGCGGCGGGTCCGGCTCTACCTGGACCAGGTGAAGGGGAGCGAGAGCCCGGGACCTAAACCTGCGGGAGGGGATCGGAAATCCCCGGGAAGGGTCACTCTGACAGTGCAGCACTCCCTCAGTACTGACCCTCTGACAGTGCAGCACTCCCTCAGTACTGACCCTCCGACAGTGCAGCACTCCCTCAGTACCGACCCTCTGACAGTGCAGCATTCCCTCAGTACCGACCCTCTGACAGTGCAGCACTCCCTCAGTACCGACCCTCTGACAGTGCAGCGCTCCCTCAGTACCGACCCTCTGACAGTGCAGCACTCCCTCAGTACCGACCCTCCGACAGTGCGGCGCTCCCTCAGTACTGACCCTCCGACAGTGCGGCACTCCCTCAGTACTGACCCTCCGACAGTGCGGCACTCCCTCAGTACTGACCCTCCGACAGTGCGGCACTCCCTCAGTACTGACCCTCCGACAGTGCGGCACTCCCTCAGTACTGACCCTCCGACAGTGCGGCACTCCCTCAGTACTGACCCTCCGACAGTGCGGCACTCCCTCAGTACTGACCCTCCGACAGTGCGGCACTCCCTCAGTACTGACCCTCCGACAGTGCGGCACTCCCTCAGTACTGACCCTCCGACAGTGCGGCACTCCCTCAGTACTGACCCTCCGACAGTGCGGCACTCCCTCAGTACTGACACTCTGACAGTGCGGCACTCCCTCAGTACTGACCCTCTGACAGTGCAGCACTCCCTCAATACTGACCCTCCAACACTGCAGCACTCCCTCGGTACTGACCCTCCGACAGTGCAGCCCTCCCTCGGCACTGACCCTCCGACAGTGCGGCGCTCCCTCAGCACTGACCCGCACTCCCTCAGCACTCACCTTCCGACAGTGCAGTGCTCCCTCAGTACTGAATCTCTGACTGTGCAGCACTCCCTCAGTACTGAATCTCTGACTGTGCAGCACTCCCTCAGTACTGAATCTCTGACTGTGCAGCACTCCCTCAGTACTGAAACTCTGACAGTGCGGCGCTACACTGGGAGTGCCAGCCTGGATATTCTCCAGTCGGTTGAGCGGGTCTTCAAACCACCATCTCCACCCAGGTCGGACCCATTGAGCCACGGTTGAGACTGATTCGATTCTATCTGTGACTAGGGTAATGATGCTTTTCCGTTTTTTCCCTTGCAGCAACAGTATCAGAGCGCTCTCTTCTGGGCAGACAAAGTTGCTTCACTCTCACATGGTGAGCTCATTTTTATTATTTAATGTTCAAGTTGGAAGCTTTCATGAACAATGAACTTGACGTGAGCAGCTTGTGAGGATGACCAGTGCCTGTTGTTCTGCCTGGCTGGAGGTCATTCCACTGATTGCTGTGACAGGGTGTCCCTTTTGGTGATCTTGCGTTTACCCACTGGCCTATTGGGGCCGTGCCCTGTCTGACCCTCTGTCCCTTCCCGTTGTCCTCTTACAATTTTTAGGAGGATAATGCATTAACTGGTGAGCTTGAATCTGTACCCTGTACGTTTGTGCTCTGGGTATTTCAGTTTCAGAGAGGTGAGAGATATATTTACTGTTCTCCTAATGTTTCTGTGAATGTCTGTCAGTAATGGAGTAAGTGTCAACTCAGTTATATTAGTTTGAAATCAAGAAAGAGTAAAGTTAAAACCAAAAAAGATTGCACGAAAAGAAGAGAGAGAGCAGAAATAAAATTTAACGTTTTGGGTTTTCAATTTGTTATTGTATCCAAATCATTTCTTTTAGTTGTGTGAAGTCACTGTAACTTATGAGCTCTTTTAGGATCATGATAAAATTATAGAAAGTTTATGGCACAAAGAGACCATTTGGCCCATCATGTCTGCCCAGCCAAAAAGTGAGCCACCCAGCCTAATCCCACTTTCTAGCATTTGGTCCGTAGCCCTGCAGGTTACTGCACTGGAGGTGCATATCAACACGCCTTTTAAATGAGTCGAGGGATTCTGTCTCTACTACCCTTTCAGGCCGTGAGTTCCAGACCCCCCACAACCCTCAGGGTGAAAAGAATTCCTCACCTCTCCTCTAATCCTTCTACCAATCACTTTAAATCTATGGCCCCTAGTCACTGACCTCCCTGTGAAGGTAAATAGGCCTTTCCCATCCACTCTATCCAGGCCCCTCACAATTTTGTACATCTCGATCAGATTTCCCCTCAACCTCCTCTGTTCCAAGGAGAACAACCCCAGCCCATCCAATCTCTCCCCATAGCTGCAATTTTCCAGTCCTGGCAACATCCTCGTAAATCTCCTCTGCATCCTCCCTAGTGCAATTACATCCTTTCTGTAAAGAGGTGACCGGAACTGCACACAGTGTTGGAGTGATAGGAGAGCTGGAAACTTAAAATACAAATCTGATGTCGGGTGGTGGAAATTTCCCTGAGCTGTGTGATATCTGATAATCAGTTCCCTGTTAAACTGCTCTGTTCAAATGGCTTCGCCTGTTTGTTCATTTTTTAAAATACATGCTCAAAATATCTTTTTTTTCTCATTTTTAAAAAAAATATATTTTTATTTTTCTTCTGTTTTTAATCCTGTATTTTTCAAGCTGTAATGCTTTTGGTGATCTAACTGCTGCAGCTTGCTTGGACCTCTAATCTGTGTGAGATTAGGTATCAGCTGTGGCTCAGTTGGTAGCTTTCTGAAGGGGCTTGACGGTGTAGACACCAAGAGGTTGTTCCCGCCTGGCTAGGGAATCTAAAACACGGTGGCCAAATCTCAGGGTAAGGAGTTGATCACTTAGCGCTGAAATGAGAAATTTCTTCACTCAAAGGGTTGTGAACCTTTGGAATTCCTTTTCCCAGAGGGTTGTGGATGCTCCATTGTTTGAATACATTTAAGGTTGGGTTAGACAGATTTTTTGATCTCTTGGGATTAAGGGATATGGGGAGCGGGCAGGCAGGAAAGAAAGTGGAGTCAAAGCCAAAGATTAGCCACGATATTGAATGGCGGAGCAAGCTCACGAGACCCATGTGGCCTTCTGTTCCTATTTCATCTGTTCAGCCTTCCCTCTGAATCTCAAGGTTCTGGGTTCAATCCCACTTCAGGGCTTGAACACAAAAATCAAGTCTGATACTGAGGGAGTGCCGCACTGTTGGAGGTGCCGTCTTTCAAATGAGACGTTAAACCAAAGCCCTGTCTACCTGCTCTGGTGGAAGTCAAATATCCCAAAGGACTATTTTGAAGAACATTAACCCTTTGGTTCTGGCCAATATTTATCTCCGTCAACATAAACCATCATACTCACATAAACGTGTGTGATAATGTGAGCTGCCATGATTCCTGCGTTACTACACTGACGACACTTCAAAACGTACTTCATTGGCTGGAAGGCGCTTTGAGATGTTTGGTCGTGAAAGGCGATATATAAATGCAAGTCTTGACCTTTTTTTTGTTTGATTGCAAAATGGGAAGAATGGTTGCAGTTGAGCACTCAAATGGATTGTCTGGGCATTGCGAGGATGTTGTGTGGTCCATTTAATCTATTATACGAACCTCAAAGAAATCAATTCTAAGTGCCATGGATTCTGGAACTAATAAATCTTCAAAGAGTCTTAGTGTATTATAAATAGGAACCATTTTTAATGACAAAAACCCAATGACCTTGGCAGGATGTACCATTAGCAGGGAGCTGTGTGTTCTGAGGTCAGGCTGCAACACATTAGCAATCTTTCTGCAACCCACACTTCCTTCATGTGAGCCTCTACAATGAGCACTGAATTTACACCACCCCGCCTCCCCCCCCAGGAACTGCTCTGTGTCCTGTCTCTGCCTGTAAGACAGGCTGCATATTTGTGCCCAATTACACTGTTGACATATTAAATGTTGTGATTTTGTTTTGTGTTGTAGAGGAGCCCCAGGATATCTACTGGCTATCCCAGTGCCTTTACCTCACAGCCCAGTACCACAGGGCTGCCCACGCTATTCGATCTCGCAAACTTGATAAGGTATGATTTCCTTCTCTCTGTCCATGCTGTATAATAGCTTCATTAAATCCTAAGAAATTTATTGAATATTATAGGAATAGCACACTCATAAATAAAGCTCCCATTAGCAGCTTCCTGGCTGACAAACACAAAACAGTGAACGCCATTACCTCTGAAAAGGACCTGTCTCTCGCACAGGCTCTGAAACAAGACATTGTTAACCCTGATAAGATGGGTGGGGTGGGGGGAGGGAGAGGAGGTGACCTCATGATCCATATGTAAACCAACTGACTGAAGGTTAAACAGAACGTCCTAGCAAGCGATGAGCCACAAGATGACTTCATGGGCTTCTGACTGAAATAGGAAGAAAAATAAAAAGTAACTATAAAAAATAATATAATGGAAAAAATAGATATTTTGAGTATGTAGTTTTAAAAAATGAATAAACAGGCAAAGCCACCTGGAATATCTGGCCCTTGCCAATGGACTGATTGACATAAGACTCCCTGAAATAAGGTATTTAAATGGAAAGAAGCTCTCTAGACGGAAAAATCACCTTGGACAGAAGAGAGCTTCTTGAGGTTGACCAATGCTGGCTTCAGCCTAACATCTTGGTTAGCTCAAGAAGACTTTGGACAGAGGCGAGCTTTTCAAAATGATCTACGCTGGCTTCAGCCTAACACTCTAGCTAGCTCAAGAAGACTGACTACATGAGACTGCCACTTCCAGCTCCAGATATCAGCTTCATCTGTCCATTTGTCTGATCCGGGACCAGTAAACCATTCTGAGGAGACTGCCCCCACCAACCATGGAGATCAGCAGCCCCCCCTCCTTTCCCCCATCAGTTTTTCTGATCCAGGACCAGTCAACCGTTCTCACCTTTTATGGGTCATTTGGCATTGTATGTCTTTTCTGCCCATTTAGATTATGTATCAGATCGCTGCCAGAGGAGGTGGTGGAAGCAGGTACAATAGTGGTGTTTAAGAGGCAGCTTGACAAATACATGAACAGGATGGGAATAGAGGGATGCGGACCCTGGAAGTGCAAAATGTTTTAGTTGACGGGCAATATGATCGGCGCAGGCTTGGAGGGCCAAAGGGCCTGTTCCTGTGCTGTGCTTTTCTTTGTTCTAAAGTGTTGCTTCTTAATAAACTACCTTAAAATCACTCCTGAATTTTTGACCGCCTATTTTGGGTAATCTGTGACTCTCAAACTGTAAATCTTGCAATACTCACAATTATTTGGGTAACTTCAGATTGTGTGACAGTCCACTCCGTTCCTGCAGAACTTGCTGCTTTCATTTTGCCTGCATGACTATAAAGGAATAGCATAGAGTTTATTGCATAGAGCAGGCCATTCACTCCATCCAGTCCATGTTGATGTTTATGCTTCGCATGACCCTCTCCCTCTAACTTTAGCAGCATACCCTTCTATTCCTTTCTCCCTCATAGGTTTATCCAGCTTCCCCTTAAATGTATCTATACTATTCACTTCTGTTAGGAAATAGAGATAATTAAGTAAGTTATATGTGTTATTTCGGTGTGTTAGGAATAAGGTATATCTTTAAGTTTGAGTTTAATTTGTATTTGTGTGTTAAGAAAAGGAGAAGTTGAGTTTTAGCTTCACTTTAAAAGATGCCTGCATTTTAGGGAATATTTTATGATTCTTGAAACGAAGTTAAAACAAACAAGGTAGAAAAAAACCCAGCGACAGGAGGCCCCACAGAAACAGAAAAGTAGTTTCAGTTGAGTTGGAAGCAGCACAGCAGAGCGACAGATAACAAGTCCCAAACTAAAGCTTAAGCCAGGATTCCAGAGAGGCTGGACAGGAGAGGAAACTGCAGAAGCAAATCCAGGAGAGTAGAACAGAAAAAGTCCCAAGCAGACCTTCTAGTCAAAGGGAAGAGGATTCTGGAAAAGGTCCTGTTCTGTGGAATTATAAGTAAGGAGCAGAGATGAAGGCTCCATGCTTAAGGAGACGAAAACTACAGGACGCAGACTTGAAGGAGAAACAGCTTGTGAGAAACCAGGAGATCCAAGGAGGCAGCTGAAGGCCTGTTACTCTGGGCATGTGAAGCAGTGGTGTTCTGTTTACCTGGCTAAGTCAGTGAGAGAGAGTGTGTGTGGAAGGAAGCTTGAATGCACGTGGCAATCCAGGAGAGCTTGAAACTCTGGAGGTGGACCCTTATGGAAGGCGTCTGAGAGAAAGCGTTGTTTGGGAGACGATTCCAAAGCAAGTTCTTCGAGAATGGTGATTGGAACCCCTCGTGTGAAAGACGGGGTTCAATGAGACCGGTTGGCTAATGGCTATAACTGTGGACTGGCTGCCTTTTTACTGAACAGCTTTAATAACCATTCACAACATTGAGCAGAATATTCTGTGTTACCTGGTGCTGTAAATGTCTATTGTTTTGCCTACTGCCCACAGATCTATGGAGCCTGTCGGTACTTTGCTGCCCAGTGTCATGTGAGTAAAGTAAATTTTAATGCCTTGTTTAACTGTTCCTAACAAATAGTCGTTTGTGGTACAGAACTTGAATATTGCTGAAAAAAAGAAGAGAGGTTTTCTGTTGAAGTTTTTCACCTTGCACTCATCAGGACAATTCACAAGAAAATACCAGCGTTGGGGAAACAACATATTTCTTCCCGTTTGATTTGGGATGAAGACAGATCAAAAGTGAAACTATGCGCAAGAGCAAACTCCTAGCTTTCAGAGAGTACGTGGCCAGAGAAATTTGTTACGTGTTTAATGGCGTCATTAGCTACGTTGCCAAACCGCTTCTGCTTAAGTGAATTTGTGGTGCAGACGTGTTTCAAACAGGTACTGTTTATGGTCCGGTCATCTATTGAAGCAATGTAGTGGCATAAAAGGATCAAATTGAAAAATGAAAGAAATTTCCATGCCTCAGACTAAGCATAGTGTAGGGCACGGCATAAATTAGTAGCCCTGTGCTTCAGTAGATGACGGCACCATAAGCAGTACCCGTTTGAAAAACACTGCATCATAAACTCACTTAAGTGGAAGCGGTTTGGCAACGTAATTAATGACGCCACTAAACACGTAACAAATTTCTCTGGTCACGTACTCTCTGAAAGGCTTGGAGTTTGTTCTTGCGCATCGTTTCACTCTTGGTGTGCCTTCATCCCAAATCAAACGGGAAGAAATATGGTGTTTCCCCGACACTGGTATTTTCTAGCGAGTTGTCCTGATGAGTGCAAGATGGAAAGCTTCAACAGAACAAGTATTTCTTTCAGCAATGCTCCTAACAAAAAGTGGGCTCTGCTTTTTCACTGATCCTTAAATCTTTCTATTCGCTTGTGTTCTTATTTTGATTTATAAATGATATTTATCTCACTATATAAAACAAAAAGGCAAATATTTTATTTGGGTTATTGTTGACATTGGGACACTCAACTGCGGTAAATTCATAAACATTAGGCAACTTTTGATCGGACCTCCAGGAATATGTCAAACTAGAATTGGCAGCCCTATGACCCAGGTTATTGGAAACTAGGAATAAGACATAGCATAGTGTTCATGTTACTGGACTAGTAATCGAGAGGCCTGGACTAATGACCTGGAGGCATGAGTTCAAATCCTGCTACAGCAGCTGGAGAATTTAAATTCAATTAAATAAAATCTCCAAAAAACAAGAATGGATTTCAGTAATGGTGATTTTGTAACTACCGGTTTGTGTAAAACCCTATCTGGGTCATTAATGTCCTTTCAGGAAGGAAACCTGCCTTCCTTACCCGGTCTGGCCAATATGTGACAACAGATCCACAGCAATGTGGTTGACGCTTAACTGCCCTCTAAGGCCTAGCAAGCCATTCAGGTGTATTCAAGGGCAGCTAGGGATGGGCGATAAATTCTGACCTTGTCAATAATATACCCATATCGTGAATCATCACCAATTCCATCTCCGTAACATTGCCCATCGTAACATCTGGTGCTAAATTCTCATCCATGCCTTTGTTACCTCCGGACTCGACTATTCCAACGCACCCCTGGCTGGTCTCCCACATTCTACCCTCATAAACTTGAGGCCATCCTAAACTGTGCTGCCTGTTCGCTGACCAACGCCAAGCAATGTCTTGATTTTAAAATTCTCATCCTTATTTTCAAATTCCTCCATGACCTTGCCCCTCTCTATCTCTGTAGTCTCCTCCAGTCCCAGACCCCTTTGGAATACCTACCTTCCAACTCTGGTACCCAATTTTAATCTTTCCACCATTAGTGGCTGTGTCTTCAGCTGCCTGAGCCCAAGCTCTGGAATTCCCTCCCTACATCCTCTGCCTCTGTATCTTACTTTCTTTCTTTAAGGCGCTCCTTAAAATCTACCCCTTTGACTAAGCTTTTGGTCACCTGAACTAACATCTCCTTGCATGGTTCAGTGTCATACTTTTTGTTTTGTAACGCTCCTGTGAAGCACCTTGCGGGGGTGGGGGGGCTTTCGTTATATCAGAGGCACAATATAATCATATAAATTGGGCACGGATGGGAAATTCCAAATTAATTTTCTGTCTATTGTATGAACAAACACAATTCTGATTGCTGGGTGCTTGGAGCCCATGTCCTTCTTTACACTGCTGGGTGGCCCCAGTGAGTGATCAGGTGCAGCACTGGAGTGCAATCCAGCTGTGAGCAAAAAGCCTGTTGGAAAACAGCATTCAGCAAATTAGCTCCATCTGGTGGCACTTTAGTGAGTTACCCCCATTTGAGCAGTTGGGCCCAGTTGGACTGACTTGTCTACCTGTACATACCTTTTCCCCAGCACCTTGTACCTGGATATTTATCACCTCATATAAACATTTTGGCGATTAAAATAACTGAGTTAATCCTGACACAGAAGATGCTTTTATATAAAGTTGTTGCCTGAGCTTCTGTTTACACTTTGGCAAAGGATTAATAATTCCCTTTCGCGTGGATTTTCAGTAATTAAAGCATCGGCTGGTTGAACAATAGGCAGGATGTTTGAGTATTTACTCAAATGTCAGCCGTGGCTCAATGGGTAGCTCTTGCCTCAGAGTGAGTAGGTTGTGGGTTCGAGTCCCGCTCCAGAGAACAAGTGACAGGAGCCCCAGATTTAATGTCTCTTCCAAAAGATGGGACCTCCATCAATGCAGAATTTAAATAGTTTATTAGCATATCCCTGTATCACACTATCCCTGTATCACACTATCTGCCCTTGATGACTGAAGCTGCATTTAAACCTTTTATCTCCTTTTTTTCCGTCACAAAAAGTATGCAGCCAAGGAATATCAGCAAGCCCTTGACATTCTGGATATGCAAGAACCGATCAACAAGATAATAGTGGAGAAGAATGCCAAAGTTGACAACAAAATCAAAGAAGCGTCTGTTGACTGGGGATTGTCTCCGGCTGCAGTGAGTCACAGTTTCTACCACAGTCTCTGCTGCTCAATAGGAAGACTATAACCGCTTGTCTTAGTCTTTATTGTCCCTCCTGACTAAAGTGTGCACACTCTCCTAGTTGTTCTGTGATTTTATCTGATTCTATTGAGCTCTCAGGCTGTGAGTGTTTCAGGGTTGACCTCTACTCTGTGGTGAATTAGCTGCATTCAACCATGGGGCAGCTGCTGGCTTCAACACCTTTGGGTTAGCAAGAGGAAAAATCGGCCAGCATTCCTGCCCTGCCCAGTGATTCCCTACTGGAAGTAGGTGCACACACTACTCCTTGTATGGATGTACCAGTGCCTTTGGCAGGTTCATTGTGCTTTATCCCTGATTATAGATCTGAAAATTTGGTTAGCTTTCTTTACTGCTGCTGCACTCTGTTGCTATCAGTGAGCTCTCAACCAACACCTCCAGATCCATGTGTCCAGGTGTGTGTTTTCCGAGAGCCACCTGGGTGATATTACCATTCCCATTATCTTACATTTGTCCGCAGTTAGTGCCGGTTTCCACTCACCAGCACAGCTTCCATCTATTCACGCCCATTTCTATTTGATTCGTCCGTTCCCTTTAATTTTATTCTCATCTCCCCTCTCCCTCCAAACTCCAATTTAGTGTCTACAACTGTAGATAGTTCTGTTTCTGGCCCCAACCCCAAATGTTGAATGGATTGTGAATGGAGTGGTGTCAACTTTTCAAGGAGTCACTAGTGGGACGGCACTGAAGTCACTGCTGGAGCCATTGGTGTTTGTATCATTTGTGTTGACAAGCATATTGTTAATTGTATGTCAATTGGGTGTTAGTCTAGGTGGAGGGCATTGGGGGTGCCATGTGTGTGTACGTAAACATATATAGTGTATATATAAATGTGTGAATGAAAATACTGGAGGATACAGGAGCAGGCTGAAAGAGGGGTTGAGATTGAAGGTGCACATATGAAACGTGTGACTCTAAATTAAAACTTGTAAGTGAATAAAGACAAGACTGCAGTGTCCTATCCATCACCACATGGCTATCTGAGCTTTGCCATAATGATGTCATACATGTATGAACGGACATCAGGAAACTAAAGGTGATGGTTCTAGCAGTGGAATCCTATCATTCATTCCTTGCCATGTCACAGCCACCACATTCACTTCCCTGATTTTCCTTCCGTTAAACTGCTAGGACTTTGAACTAGTGACCATCTATCCTGATGGTTCTTTGAAAACTCCCCCAACTGCGTGGTCCCAA
Source organism: Cetorhinus maximus (assembly GCF_964194155.1). Lineage (NCBI taxonomy): Eukaryota > Metazoa > Chordata > Chondrichthyes > Lamniformes > Cetorhinidae > Cetorhinus > Cetorhinus maximus. Next base: position 145,515,105 of record NC_135885.1, on the reverse strand, counting down.
TTCATTCATCTTGGGTAAAGCAACAAGTAACTGCAGAAATAGGAAAGGAGGAAACAAGGTCAAAGTGGAATTTCAAATGTGAAATTCAAATATTTGCGATGAGCAGCTAAGTTTTTGATAATTAATGAAAATACTGCATTGGGCACCGGACGGGGGGGAACAGTTGATCTCTGACAGTTAATATATTCTTGCTAAGTTGCAGCTTTAACATTGACTCCCGAGTTAAGTTATACAAAATTCCTCTTGTAAGCTCAAGACTGAAATGTACTGATCTTCCATTAATGGTTCCCAACGTGTAACATGGCAACTTAACTGATGACCTGAATAATTTGATACAATGAGAGTATCTTAATAGTTTCTCAGGTAAATATATTAGTCAGTGCATACAAGAGGGGACACAGTCTTAAAACAAGTGAAGAAGGCACTCAATAGAGCACATATCTCCACCACACTGTGTAACTCAGCTACAGTTACACAGCTTTTTCCCTGCATGGTTGATTCTCTAACTACAAAGCTGAAAAAAATAAATCTTTTTATTTTTACTATTTTTATTCATTCTTGGGATGTGGGCTTCGCTGGCTAGGCCAACATTTATTACCCAACCTTAATACCCTTGAGGGTGGTGGTGAGCTGCCTTCCTGAACCGCTGTAGTCCCTGTGGTGTGGGTACACCCACAGTGCTGTTAGGGAGGGAGTTCCAGGATTTTGCCCAGCCACAGTGAAAGAACGGCGATATATTTCCAAGTCAGGATGGTGAGTGACTTGGAGGGGAACTTCCAGGTGGTGGTGTTCCCATGTACCTGCTGCCCTTGTCCTTCTAGATGGATTTAAAAGGTGCTGTCTAAGGGGCCTTGGTGAGTTCCTGCAGTATTAAGAGGTTCCATCTTAAATGGGCAGGCCTCAGACCAATCCGTATCCAACAACCTGTTCTGAAAACTCTGCTCACATTTTGACAGCTGTGACAAATTGCACCAGAGGTGCTGAGACCATTGATGACATTCGAAATCAAACGCCCCACAAAAAGAGTCAATTCTTCTTATCTCCCAATGTTAACGGATCCTTTTTTTAAAAAAAAAAGTTCCAGGATTTGGGTCTTCATTTTCGGCAAAACTAATCGGTTCTTTCTTGAACCATACACTATCTGTGTACCAAGTTTCATTGAAACCCATCTATTTGTTTTTGAGAGATATTTACCAACAGACTGATGGGCGAAAACATCACATCCCACTTTCACTGGTGGAGGTAATTAGGGTGAGTCCATTTAGGGGCAAAATCAGGAAACGCTTGTTCCCACAAAGGGTTGAATCAATTCGGAATTCTGTCCCCCAAAAGGCTGTGGATGTTTGGAGGGGTGGGTGTGGGTGTGGGGGTGGCAGTTGGAGCTATCAGGACTAGTTAGGATATGAGGCAAAGGCAACTAAATGGAGTTGAAGCACAGAAACCATGATCTAATTGACTGGCAGAACAGACTCAAGGGGCTGAATGGTTCCTATCCTTCTAGGAGAAGGGACAGTGGTTAGTTTATTGGCATGTTTCAGTATTTTGAAATACTTGTGAATTTATATTGTACCAATTGTAATTTAAAAATAAATTCTGCTATTAATAGTGCAAAGCACCTGATGTGCGGGTGATTTGGTTTGATGTGCGTTCATTGACTTATTTGTTGAACGATATTGATTGCATTTTAACCTCCTGAAATGTTTCCTGTTAGATCAAGAGCTCTATCTGCCTTTTGCGCGGAAAGATCTATGATGCTATGGATAACCGACCCCTGGCCACGAATAGCTACAGAGAAGCATTGAAGCTTGATGTGTGTTGCTTTGAAGCATTTGATCTATTGACGTCACACCACATGCTGACAGCACAGGAAGGTATGAGCACGTGTTACTTTGCTGCCGTTTGCTTTGACTGCTGAAACTTGCTGCGGTCAGATAGCAAATTTGTGGGAGGTTTGGTCCATTCAGACGTTTGTAATAAAATTCTACATCTTGATCAGGCTCGGACCCTGTCCTTCAGATTTCATGTTTCAAGGGCCTTTCTCAGTTTCGTTCCCCTTGCCGTAGGGTTACTAAGAGAAACTTTTCAGCTAATCTCATCACAGACAAAATGCCAACAGGATTGGCCACGATCTAATTACCAAGTGTTTAAAGCCCAGAAACAAGCCGTTGAGTCCAAGTGGTCTGTTTATGCTCCACAAGAGCCTCCTCCCACCCTCCTTCGTTTAATCCCATCAGCATATCTGATTCTTTCTCCTTTGTGTGTTTATCTGGTTTCCCTTTAAATGAATCTATCAGTTGAATGGTGGGATAGGCTCAAGAGGCTGAATGGCCGGCTCCTGCTTTTCTAGGAGAAAGGATGGTGGTCAGTTGACCTTTAGTGGCTATGGGGCATGTCTTCCAGTGCAAAGTTAAAATGAGGATAACCAGGTAGCTGAAGTGATTCGAGGCACGTTAATGGATTGAAGATTTAGCCACAAAACAAAGTACTTGTACTCATGGGCTAAAAGCTCTAATGATCAGTTGTGCTCAAATATGAGGGGTAAATCATAAGACTGTGGTGCTGAACTTGCTGGATGGGAGCTTGGATGTCAGAGCTGGGACTATAACATTTATACAGCCAATTCTCCAACCCGCACTCCTGACCCTACAGGCTCTGATCCCCATGAGACTCTGTGGGGCCACTTCTCTAACCCGCGGGCTCTCTGCTGCTGAGGTCCCATTTGTCTGCAGAGGAACCTCACTTAAGACATTCCTGTTTAATTTAGGCTTTTACCAGATTAGCTGAAGCTCGAATCTTGGTAAAAATTTAGCATCGACAAATTTTGAGGTGATTGATACAGAAATCAAATTAAAGAGTGGTTGTTGGTTGGAGGTACGCCATTTACAGAGTGTGTCTCTCTAAAGAAAAGCTTGCAAGTGAATAAAGACTAGACTCCAGTGTCCTATTCTTCAACTGGGAAAACTCAGCAGGTCTGACAGCATCTACGGAGAGGAATAGAGTTAACGTTTCGAGTCCGTATGACTCTTCAATAGAAGAGTCGTTCTGTTGAAGAGTCATACAGACTCGAAACGTTAACTATATTCCTCTCCGTAGATGCTGTCAGACCTGCTGAGTTTTTCCAGGTATTTTTGTTTTTGTTTTGGATTTCCAGCATCCGCAGTTTTTTTGCTTTTACCCTATTCTTCACCACCTAGCTGACTGAAGTGTAACAGTGCATTGAGTTAAATAGTGAAGGGGCAGGGCTGAAAGAAACCTATGAGGTAGCAATTAAGCAATATGAGAACGGCCAGTTGCAATGACAAGCGCTGTGCTGGTGCTGATTTAGCACTCGTGATAATCACTTTTAAAACTTTCTTTCCAGAAAAGGAACTGCTTGAATCATTACCGTTCAATAAACAATGCACTGAAGAAGAACGTGATTTGTTGTACTTTCTGTACAAAAATAAATTGAAAAAGGTAAACGCACCATTTATTTTAATGAGTCAGATTTTTGTGGAAAAATAATATTTGCATGTTTGATTATTTGTTTTTCAAGGATATATTTATCAAATATTTGTTCATCTTGCTGCGTGTAAGTACCCCCTCTTCAGGTGAAGTGTGGGGATAATTAGACCAGGGCACTCAGATGTTTTTAAGTTGTACGTTCGGCCTGTATTTTTATATTTCTATTCTAAATTCTTGTGTCAGCATCCACTGTGGGAACTGCCTGAACAAACTTTTGGCACTGTAATTACATCATCCAGCCAGTAGAGGTGCAGCGGTACCTCCATTGGCAAGAGCATGTAATTACAGCACAACAACAACTTGCAGTTGCATAGAAAGCCTTCACAGAGACGCAATCTGTCAAAAAAAATGGCGTTGAGCCAAAGAGGAGATATTGGGGGATCCAAAAACTTGATCAAGGAGGGCCTTAAAGGAGAAAGGGGGAGATGGCGAGATTTAAAGAGGGAATTCTGGAGCTCGAGGGTCCAGGATGAATGTGGGTCAGTAAGGGCAGGGTGGATGAGTGAGTGCGACTTGGTGCAGGGAGATTTAGCTACATGCTGCCCTGGGCAGTATCATCCAAAAACACATCAGGTTCAACAGATATGCTGATGCCAACCCTACCTCACCGCCATCTCCCTCAGCCGACCACCTCCCCACCCCCACCACCCCAACTGTCTCTGTGCTGTTTCGAATGCTTGTGCAGCACCCGTTCTTGGATGAACTGCCGTTTCCTCCAGCTCAAGGTTGGGAAAGCCAAAGCTTCAGACTCCGCCATAGATTCCTTACCCTTTCCACCAATCCCCCTCCACCAATCCCCCTCCATGATGTACTTTGTTGGGTTGCACCAGACTGTTTGCAACCTCTGTATTTGCAATAACCAGAACATGTTTGTATAAGCAGCTTCTATTTATAAATAGTGGGAAATGTGGACAGAAGGTGCAATACTTCATATTGGCTGTGTGGAGAGGACATATTCAAAGTATATTTTTTTAGAACTAGGTATCAGTAGTTTCACATCAGTTTCCCTCTCTCGTAAACTGTACTGTCTTTCAATAGCTTGGGTTCCTATTCCTTGGGTAATACAAAATATCATCCTTGCTTTTACATTGTCACCATTTTATTTTTGTTCCAACAGTATAATAAACCGAGTGAGACAGTAATTCCTGAGTCAATAGACGGGCTGCAGGATAATCTGGATGTTGTAGTGTCTGTTGCAGAGCGGAACTACTACAACTGTGATTTTAAGACGTGTTACAAACTCACTTCGATGTAAGTACAGTTTGCAGGTCATGAATAAAATCCTTTACAACCAATTTTAAACGCTTTTGAAGTATAGTCACTGTTATATGTATGCATTCCTGTTGTAATGTAGGATACATGGCAGCCAAATTTGGACAAAAAAGATCCCACAAACAGCATCTGCTGATAAGTAGGTGATCTGCTTTTGGTGATGTTGGTTGAGGGATAAATATTGGCCAGGATTCTAGATTGAACGCCCCTGCTCCTCTTCATGGGTTGGGATCTTTTACGTCCACCTGAGAAAGCAGACAGGGCTTTGGCTTAATGTCCCAATCGAAAGACAGCTCCTCTAACAGTGCAGCACCTCCTCAGTATTGCACTGGAGTGTCCAGCTGCATTATGGGCTCAAGTCACTGGAGTGGGACTTGAACCCACAACCTTTTGACACAGAGGTGAGAGTGCTACCTACTGGTTTAAGTGAAGCTGAAGAATATTCATAATTGTTTAAAAAGTAATTGTTTGTACACAGGGTTAATTTCAAAAGAACAGATGTAACATTAATTTTGGTGTATGTTACTTGATAGGGTGATGAATAAAGATCCCTACCATGCAGTTCTCCTTCCAGTGCACATTGGAACATTGGTGGAATTGAACAAAGCAAATGGTAAGAATTGAGTTAAACCTTTGTTCTGACATTTGTTTCTTTTCCCTAATTTGACTTAAACTGAACTCAGAATCGCTCCCTACAGATCCCACCAGTTTCACCCACATCTGCAACTTTCTTAAGGCTTATGATCCCTCTGCCTCTCCCTCGCTCTGACTGTCTGCCTGTCCTAGTTTCCCTCTGTTTCAACATTGGCAAAAGAGCCTTTAGTCGCCTCTGCCCTTCTCAGTGGATCTCCTTCATCTTCTCTGCTTCTTTCTCCTTCTTTAAATGTCAGTGGCAGTTCCTATATTTTACCAGCTTTACTTGAGAATGACATGAATGTTCTGTTGGTTCTGGTTCTGTTTCTGTGATTTTCTCACTGATGATTTTTTTGGTTGTAAAATAAAATATTTGCATACGTTTAATTTTTTTTTTAACATTTTCTTTCTGATTTTCAGAACTGTTCTACCTTGCGCACAAGTTGGTGGATTTATATCCCAATAATCCAGTAAGTAGCTGGACTCATTGTTAATTATTTCCTCTTTATAATTTCTTTTACCAGTTTTCTCCTCTCCTGAAGCTGCTGATTTCTTTTTTTATTATTTGTTGATGGGATGTGGGTATCACTGACTAGGCCAGCATTTATTGTGCACCCCTAATTTCCCTTGTTCAGAGGACATTTTACGAGTCAACCACATTGCCTGGTCTGGAGTCACATGTAGGCCAGACCAGGCAAGATCCATCTCCCGTGGCAGGATTCAAACCCAGAGCATTACTCTGGTCTCTGGATTACCAGCCCAGTGACAATACCAGCCCAGTGACAATACCAGCCCAGTGACAATACCACCACATCACTGACACCCCCCCAGCCCCCGCTAATTTGCTGCGAAATGGTTTCCGAGGGCTCCATTCAGAATGGCCATTCATTCAAATGTTTACCTTGATAATGTCAGCAAGTTATTTGACTACACGAGGCGTCACAAGTGAGCTGCACCCAGTGTTCCCTTTAAGGGGTGTGTGGCCCCACAGGAAGCGGGACAGTATTGTGCAGTGCAGTAAACAAGCTGTGCTACAATTAAAGGGAACCTTGGCCACATCCTCCCTGTTACTTGATTTCTGCACACTTGCGTTTCCACCATACCTGCCACTAGACAGTAATTAGGATGGGGATACCCCAGTTGATATTTCCCTTCCTAATCTAGCGCTATTGAGGTCTGTTGAGCCCCTGTTACTACCCAAGCACTGACCAATGATCAATTCCGGGGTCCATGTGAACTCCTGTGGCTCATCTTCCCACTGACTGAGCTTTTGTGAAATCGCGTTGTATGCCTTTTCAGTTACATGGAGAGAGCAGTCACTTGCATCGATTTCCCTGGGGTGCAGGTGGTGCTATGGGCCGCTATCTGCACGGCCTATGTGCATTCTTCCTTGATATCATTGAACAGCACCGTGCGGACTGCTGCTAGTGACATTGTCTGTCCCCAGGGAATCACTATAAGTCTGTAGTACACCAACAAATTTCTCCTCTGGATTTACAGCACAGAAACAGGCCATTTGGCCCAATTGATCCATGCTGGTGTTAATGCTCCACATGAGCCTCCTCTCACCTTACTTCGTCTCACCCTATCAGCCTTATATCCTTTTATTCCTTTGTCCTTCATGTGTTTATCCAGCTTCCACTTAAATATACGTATGCCATTTGCTTCAGCCTCTTCCTGAGGTAGAGAGTTCCACATTCTCACCACTCTCTCAGTAAGGAGGTTTCAGTTCCAGTGTGATTCACTTTAGACATTAACTTTCTCGGTACTGATGGTTGTGATTTGTCCGCAGGTGTCTTGGTTTGCGGTGGGCTGTTATTACCTCATGGTCGGCCACAAGAACGAACATGCCAGAAGGTATCTCAGGTGAGAGCGTTAGCAGTGTTATGGGGTAGTTTACTGTGTCCTTTTGCTTTTCGAAAACCTATTTCTCATTTTCTTTGTTCATGTTCTCAATTTTGTGTTTAAAAATAGCTGCACTTTTCTGATATTCCATTTTCCAGTAAAGGGCGCATTCATATCAATGTTTCATTAATGTAATTTTCCCATGTACAAGTGTATGTGGTTTATTGAGCGTAATCTTAAAATTAGAGGCAAGCCATTCGGGAGTGAAATCAAGAAACACTTTTTCACACACAAGGGATAATAGAAATCTGGAACACTCTCCCAAAAAGGGAGAAGCTGAGGGTGGGTGGCAGGGGTGGAGGTGGGGCGAGGTGAGGTAGGGGTTGATGGGAAATTTGAGTTTGATAGACTTTATTGGGTAACAGGAATATGGGTAAAGGAACCAAGGCGGATAAATGGAGTCAGGTACACATCAGCCATAATCTAATGTTGCTCGCCCCAGATTACCCTTGAACTCTGTGGCTTGCTTGGCCATTTCAGAGGACAATTTAGAGTCACACGTAGGCCAGACCAGGTGAGGATGGCAGATTCCCTTCAGGGCATTAAGTGAATGGCTTTTTACAACAACCAATGATAGTTTCATGGTCACCAATACTGCTGCGCTTTCAATTCCAGATTTTTTAATTGTCTGTAAATTCTACAAGCTGCCGTGGTGGGATTTGAACCTGTGTGCCCAGAGCGTTAGCCTGGGCCTCTGGATTACTAGTCCAGTGACATAACCACTATGCTACCACCTTTACAAGTACTGGTAGTCAGATTGGTAGTAGCCCTCATGCCCAGAGGGTGAGTTGTTGCCCAGAGGGGATAGTTTGTAGTGAGTGATTGTTTGAGAATGGCCTGATGTTTCACCAATTTACCCACCCTGAAGAATACACATAGAGATCACATTGGTATGCTGTTGGAAAAATGTCCTTTTTAACGTTATGGTTTTGTTAAGATACATTTATATATTGTTTCACATGATCACTTTTTGTATCCAAATATTATATAGAGCACTGGGGGAGTTCAAACATAACAGTCCGCTTCAAAATGTAGTAAAACTAACTCAAGTGCTGCTGCAGAAACAGAATAACAAACTCGGGAAACGCTGCAGTATTTTTGGTTTATTGTCAAAACCATCTTGCAGAAATGGGGCAGTGATCTTTCTTTTTAAATATTGTCCTGAATTGAATAATAACTGGTGTAAATCTGGTTTAATGCATTGTCTTTGAGGGTATCATTGCTATAAAAGTGCTCATGTCCACTATAATTACCTCACACTAGACAGCAGTAGTCAGTACTTGTTATACCTCCTAGAAACAGTGTTCAGGCTATTTAAAGGACGAGACAATTTGCTGCCAGATAATATGTTTGAGATTGCCAGAAATTCCAGAACTAGGGGCCTGGGATTTGGCTTAACTGAGCAAATGTACACATCAGAGACACATTTTCAACACCCAAGTTTGACAGATTTTTGTTGGGCAAGGCTATCAAGGGATAGGAGTAAAGTGCAGGTGATAGAATGAGGTATTGATCAGCTATAATTTAAGTGAATGGTGGGACAAGCTCGAGGGGCCAAATGGCCTCTTCTGTTTCATTCATGGGACATGCAATGACTTGAAGCTGTTGACTGTTTGAACTTGTTAGAATTTTGCAGAGCAGAATCTGTGTGCTGGCTCTCTGAAGAATGATCCTATTCGTTAACCCTTTTAAATTTAAAAAATATTCTTGTAACCACTCCCCTGTTCCTCCTGGAGTTAAATTTGTTTCCTAATCTAAGCCCCAATTCACTTACGACCTTTACAGCAATCCCTGTTAATTGGGACCCTGTTGGCTTGTTTTTCTAATTGGAGTTGTTCTAACCCTTCAGTAAAGCCACCACCCTTGAGCGAACCTATGGGCCAGCATGGATCGCCTATGGCCATTCCTTTGCAGTGGAAGGAGAACATGACCAGGCCATGGCTGCCTATTTCACAGCAGCACAGCTAATGAAAGGGTAAGTGTTGGCTGTCCATTGGAATCATCAAACCTCAGTAAATATTTTAACACCAGTTAGATTGTTCAACTTGCTGGTGATCTCCATCAGATTTTTTTGATTTCAAACGAGCAGTGTTTTTGGTTTTTTGCCATCAAATGCTTTGTTTCAAACCTTGCTCGCTGCCATAATCTGCCAACATGGTCTTCAAACCTGATGTCAACACCCCTTTTTTTGAAATAACAAGCCTACTCTTCACACGTGTATTTTTCCAACTACCATCCATTTTCCAATCTTCCAACCAGTGTCAGCTTGGCTGAGATGGTAGCACTTTTTCCTCCAAGCCTGAAGGTATGGATACAAGCTCCACTCCAGGATTTGAGTATGCAGTTTGAGCTGACGCTTTGGTGTCGTACTGAGGGAGCGCTGCACTGTTGGAGGGTGCCTGAGAGCCAGGGTACCAGATGAGATATTAAACAGAGACCCTGTCTGCCTGTTCTGGTGTAAAATATCTTGTGACACTAGTTTGAGAAGAGCGGGGAGTCTGCAAGTGGTCAGCATTGTAACTGTAGTACACTTCAAAATAATCAAAGTGCTTTGGGAAATTCCCAGGATTGAGATGAGGCTCTAAACAAAATCAAGTTTGTTCAGTTCTCAAGTCCTGGATCATTTCCTTGCAGTTAGACCCCCAGCATGCCCTGAAATGGTACTCATCTACATTTTTATACATTTATTCAAGGTCAGGATATTTAAAAATGGTCTTCTTATTGTGTCCACGGACAGTCTATACATGGCCCAGCCAGAACTGGACACATTTAAAAGTAAATGATGTAGAATTATAGAATCTCACAGAACAGAAGGAAGAAATACTGCCCATCAAGAGCTGTCCAATTTAATCCCACGTCCAGCTTTTTCCCCCCATAATCCTGCAAATTATTCCTCTTCAAATACATCTCCCATTTCCTTTTTAACATTCCTGTGGAACCTGATTCCACCGTCCTTCCTGGTGGTGTGAAGAAATTTAACCTCATTTCCCCTCTAAAACTACTTGGCAAAATAGCCAGATCTATGACTCTAGTTACTGACCCACTTGTCAGAAAACAGTTTCTCCTAATTTACTCTATCAAAATCATTCATTATTTTGAACACCTCTACCAAATCTTCCAATAACCATCTCTACTGTAAGGAGAACAACCACATGTTTTTCCAGCCTCTCTACTTAACTGAACTCCCTCATCCTTGGTATTTTTCTGGTCAATCTCCTCTGTACCCTCTCCAAGGCCTTGACATTCTTCTTAAAGTGTGGTGTCCAGAACTGGCCACAATATTCAAGCTGATGCCTAACTAGTGATTTTTAAAGGCTTTGCATAAGTTCTTTGCTTTTGTATTCCGTGCCCCTAGTTATAATCAACTTATTAATTGGCTCTGCCACCTTCAAAGATGTGCATGTATGCTCTCCCACAGAAACTGGCTCTCTTGCCGTTGAGTATTTTCACTGCTAATTTTGCTTCGCCCATTTTCATAATTATGTTAAGCATAATTGTGTTACGATCAGTGTCAGCAAGGTGTTTTCCCATTACAACCCAACCCTCGTCTAGATCCAGCATTGCTTGCTTCCTTGTTGGCCCAGGGAAACACTCATTAAGGAAATTCTCGTCCATATTTTAAGGGTTCCTTACCGTACCTGCCTTTTACTCTGTTTTGCTCCACCCAGTCTATAATAGCATAATTGAAGTTTCTTCCTACTACCACCTCATTATTGTAACATTTATCTGCAATTTGTGAAAGGTTTGCTTCTCTTCCTCCTCTCTCTATTTTGGGGTCTATAGTAACACCTAGTAATGTAACAGATTATTTTCTGTTCCTTAACTCTATCCAAATAGATTCCATCTTTGAACCCTCTGGTATATTTGTTCCTAGGTAAAACTGTAATATTATCCTGATCAATACAGCCATGCACACCTCAGCCCAGTCCCCTTCCTCTGTTTTCTTTTCCGCTTCCCTATCTGACCTGAATACATTCTAACCAGGAATGTTCAGTTCCCTTTCCTGCCCATGTTTAAGCCAGATCTCTGTTTCAGCCATTATATCATAACCCCCTTATGGTAACTTGTGCCTGTAGCTGGTCAAGTTTATTCTCACATTGAGGCATGTGCCTTCCAGCACCATGCTAGATGGCTTTGCTTTTTTCTTCTATCTTAATTCCTGCTTTGTTGCTGTTTGATCCCTCTTTTTGATGCACCTTGCCTCTCCTTTCTTCTGCATACTGGTACCCCTCCCCTTGTCAAATGAGTTTAGCTGCACCGCACCCCCTCCCAAAGCATTAGGTGCAACCCATCTGGTTGAACAGGTCCCAATGACCCTAAAATCTGAGGCACTCCCTCCTGCACCATCTCTCCAGCTACAAGTTCATCTATACTATCTTCCTGTTTCTGTACATACTAGCACATGGCACTGGGAGTAACTCAGAGGATACCATCTTTGAGGTCTTGTTCTTTAATCTTTTACCTATCTTCTGAAACTTTGTGTGTAGGGCCTCACCTCCTTTCCTCTTTATGACATGGGTTAAACCAATTGATTTGAGTTAACATTTGTCTAATATTTAAAAAATAATTAAGTTCAAGTTAATTCCAAAAAATCTGTGTGGCCATGGGTTAGTTTTTGTGTGAACAAAGCAAGGTTTGGTTTGTAGGTATTTCTGTGCAAGGTCTACAATGATGTTTTGTATTCACTGGTTTTGATTTTATTTATACCTTCAAAGGATTGCAGTGTTACAGAGATTTTGCATTCTGTTGGCCGCAGGTGTCACTTACCAATGTTGTATATTGGACTTGAGTATGGACTAACCAACAATTCCAAACTGGCAGAGAGATTTTTCAGTCAAGCATTGAGCACGGCACCCGAGGACCCTTTCGTCCTTCACGAGATGGGAGTGGTGGCTTTTCAAAATGCAGAGTAAGTAGGTGAAAATTTCTCGATGTACATACACATCAGCTCACAAATTACACAGTAAATCAAGCTTCATTAAATCGAATCCTTTCAGAAATTCAGGGTGATCAAGTAGAGAGAATGTGTGGATTTTAAAGAAATGTTTATTTCGCTGCCATACAGGAGAGTTTTAAAAATATTTTAGAATTCCTAGTTGGGGAAATTAAATTCGTAGAGTTGAGTTCAGGCACCAACATAGACACCACAAGTCAAATGGTTCCTTTCTATTTTGTGCATGCTGTCTGGGTATCCAAGTCTCTATCACTCTCATACTTTCTCTCTTTCTCACAAACTGTGTGTCACACTGGCTATGTCTCTCTCTCGCTCTCTCTCTTTCTCTCTCTCTCTCACGCCATTCTAAATACTTCTCATCCTTTTATCTTTTTTTGTCACATTTGGTGGCTGTATTAATGCCTAACACCCACAGGTCATGAAAAATTATCAAACATTTGTTCATGGGAAACACAAGACAGGCCTGGAACCCATGCGAGGTCAAAAACCTAACTTATTATATATCCATATGCATTGCCACTTACAATTAATAAAAGAATTAAAGGGATGATGAGCATTTTTTTTTTTAACGCAGCGAGTTATGATGATCTGGAGTGTGCTGCCTGAAAGGGCATTGGAAACAAATTCAATAATTTGCAGCTCAAGAAGGCAGCTCACAACCACCTTCTCAAGAGCAATTAAGGTTGAGCACCAAATGTTGGCCTTGCCACGATGCCCACATGCAACGACAAAAAGACTTTCAAAAAGGAATCTGGTAAATCCCTCAAAAGGAAAAATTTGCAGGGCTATGAGGAAAGAGCAGGGTGAATGGGACTAATTAGATAGCTCTTTCAAAGAGCCAGCACAGGCACGATGGGCCAAATGGACTCGTGTTGTAAAGTTTATGAACTGATAGGTGATTATGTAAGTGTCCTTGTTGTTAGGCTTCTTGTTACTTGAACTGAAAACACGAAATACAAGTCAAACTCCTGTATTGTTCTGTACAGAGTTGAACGCTCATGTAGTTATCAGGTGAAGCAGGATTAGGCACTGAGGAAAACTGCGCCACGGACACTTAATGTAGGGAATCCAAAACTGAGGGATAGCAATATAAGATAGTCCCGAATAAACCCAATAGGGAATTCAGGCGAGAATGGTGAGAATGCAGAATTCTCTGTGTAGGGAGTGGTTGAGGCAAATAGCATGGATGCATTTAAGGGGAAGCTAGATAAGTACTGAGGGAGAAAGAAGTCGAAGGATATGTTGGTGGGGTGGGAGGAGGAGGCTTGTGTGGAGCATAAACACAAATATTGAGCAGTTGGATTGAATGACCTATTTCTGTGCTGTAAATATTTAGTAATTCAATATTGGTTTGTTCACATTTTCTAATTGAAACTGCTGTAATTTCATCCTCCTGTCAGTGAGAGGACCTGCTGCAGTGAAAGAGAATGAGGAAAAGACACAGGAAGGTGGAGCAGCAGGTCAGGTGAAATAGGAGCAGGGAGATGTAAAACACAGAGAACTAAGTTACACAAGTTTAAATCAAAAACAAACATTGAAATTTGAGTTGTAAATTCACTTGCTTTCCCAGGAAGCTGGTAGAACACAGCGTGTGCGTTAGACTTTTCAGCTATCTCCTAACCCATCAATCCCCGGGGACTGCCTGAGACAACAACAGGTCAGGGGATTTCAGATGGGATTTGGATAAATATTTAGGAAAGAAAAATTTGGAAAGAGTGAAGGTGTGGGACTAATTGAATTGCCCTTTCAGTGAACCAGCACAGGCATGAAGGGCTGAATGGCCTGCTTCTGTGCTGTATGATTCTATAAAATTGGTACCCGGTAGTCAGATTGTGTATTGCAGCATGATACATTGACAAGAAGCTAAACAAATTCTTTAAGACATTATAGGGTGGGGTGGGGTGGGGGGGGGTGTGAATTTTCACAGAAAATGTGACAGGGCAACAGCGAAATCAACTGATTAATAGAGAAAACATTTGCAAACATAATAATGATGAGATAAAAAGATTTGTCACGCCAGAGGTTCTGAACCCACAGCGAGTTCTGATGAAGAGTCATACGGACTCGAAACGTTAACTCTGTCTTTCTCTCCACAGATGCTGTCAGACCTGCTGAGTTTTTCCAGCAATTTTTGTTTTTGTTACTGAATCCACAGTTGGCTTCTAACTTGTCCGCTGAAATTAGTTTAAATAATTTTGTTTCAGCTGGAAGGCTGCAGAGAAGTATTTTCTGGACGCACTAGATAAAGTGAGAGCAATTGGAAATGAGGTAAAGTGTATATTTTCTGTTTCCAAATAAAAAGAACTTTCATAAGCTGGATTTCAGCGTGTCTCACCAAGTGAGACCAAGTGACTGTGTCGCGATTTGTGTAAATGGCTGTGCTGATGCATTGTTCTGCCTAGGCAGAGCAGTGTGTCAGTCTGAATGTTTGATAAGTCTGCCTTTGAACTGCATTCATTTCGAAGTGACTGAAGCGTGTGGGTATAGAATACAGGTGTCACACCCATACCGAAAAGGTATAAATAATATATTTATATGATGATCCATCTCGGTCTCCTCCAAAGGTCCCCATCATCATAGATGCCAACCTTTAGCCGATTGATTCATGTGATATCAAGAAAAGGCTAAAGGCACTGGATACTGCAAAGTCTATGGGCCCTGACAACATTACAGCAATAGTATTGAAGATTTGTGCTCGAGAACTAGACACGCTCCTAACCAAGCTGTTCCAGTACAGCTTTAAGATTAGCATCCACCCGACAATTGGAAAATTGCCCAGCTGTGGCCTGTCCACAAAAACAGGGCAAATCTAACCCAGCCAATTACCACCCCATCAGTCTACTCTCGATCATCAGCAAAGTGATGGAAGTGATAGTGCACTTATTTAGCAACAACCTTGGCACAGTTTAGGTTCTGTCAGGGCCACTCAACTCCTAACCTCATTACAGCCTTGGTCTAAACATTGTCAAAAGAGCTAAACTCAAGAGATGAGGTGAGAGTGACTGTCCTTGATATCAAGGCAGCATTTGACTGAGTGTGGCATCAAGGAGCCCTCGCAAAACTGAAGTCAATGGGAATCGGGTGGGGGGAACTCTCCGCTGGTTGGAAACATACCTAGCACAAAGTTTGTGGTTGTTGGAGATCAATCATCTCAGTCGCAGGACATCACTGCAGAGATGTCTCAGGGTAGTGTCCTAGGCCCAACCACCTCCAGCTTCATTAATGATCTTCCCTCCATCATAAGGTCAGAAGTGGGGATGGTTGCTGATGATTGCATAATGTTCAGCACCATTCACGACTCAGATACTGAAGCAGCCCATGTCCACATGCAACAAGACCTGGACAACATTCAGGCTTGTGGCAAGTAACATTTGTGCCACACAAGTGCCAGGGAATGACCATCACCAACAACAGAGAAGCTAACCATCTTCCTTTGACATTCAATGGCATTACAATCACTGAATCCCACTGTTAACATCCTGGGGGTTCCCGTTGACCAGAAACTTAACTAGACCAGCCATATTAATACTGTAGCTACAAGAGCAGGTCAAAGACTGGGAATTCTGTAATCAGAACTCATCCCCCGACTCCCCAAAGCCTGTCCACAACCTACAAGGCACAAGTCAGGAGTGTGATGGAACACTCCCCACTTGCCTGGATGAGTGCAGCCCCCACAACACTCAAGAAACTCGACACCATTCAGGACAAGGCAGCCCACTTGATCAGCACTGCCGCCACCACCATCCATCACTGATGCACAGTGACAGCAGTGTGTACCATCTACAAGATGCACTGCCGCAACTCACCAAGGCTCCTTCGACAGCACCTTCCAAACCCATGACCTCTACCACCTAGAAGGATGAGGGTAGCAGATGCTTGGGAACACCCTCACCTGTAAGTTCCCCTCTGAGCCACACACCATTGTGACTTGGAAATATATCACAGTTCCTTCACTGTCGCTGAGTCAAAATCCTGGAACTCCCTCCCTAACAGCACTGTGGGTGTACCTACACTACATGGACTGCAGCAGCTCAAGAAGGTGGCTTACCATCACTTTCTCGAGGGCAATTAGGGATGGGCAATAAGCGCTAACTGAGCCAGTGATGTCCACATCCTGTGAAAGAATTTTAAAAGTTGCAATTTAAAAGACGTTTAAACCATATTACTTCAGGATGATGTTGAACTTTTGAATATTAGGCAGCTACAGGACTGTGACTGCACTTCAAAGCACATTTATTGTACATGGCAGATCTGAAATATATTCTTTCTTCCTCCCGCCTCCCTTCCCTTCCCTTCCCTTCCCTCCCCCCCTTCCCTTCCCTTCCCTCCCCCCCTTCCCTTCCCTTCTCCTGATGTGGTTTATTCCTTCTGCGCACAGACTGTCATTCTAACCAAATAAACGTCATCATTGACATGGTAAAGGGAAAACCAAAGGTTTGTGTGCGCTTTCTCGCCACAGCAATAAGGTTTTGAGGGGTGTGAATGAAGCGTTGTATATTTAAATTAGCTGCCACAAAATTCATATAATTTGTATTTCTCCACCCCACTGAACTCAGACTAAAGTCTAATCTTTGAAATAAAAAGTTATTTCATCTAAATTACCTGTTCTCATTGATTTGAGATTGTGGGATAATGCCACCTGTGTTGGTTTATTAAGATTGCTTCATTTAAGCTATAACTCGTTTGTATAGTTGTCACAGAAATGTGTTGTACTCATCCGAGATTATTAAACTAATGGGTGTATTCACTGACGACATCTCTGCTGTATTAACCTCTGCTTCTGCAGAGCTGAATAATTAATTTGATTAATCGTATGAGTTAAGTCATCTTGTGTGCTTGATCAGGGGAACAGTGGGGTTTAGTTACAGTAACACCTCGTGCTTATTATTTGGCACAGGTTAACATTGAATAAGATCTTGAGGCAGCAGTAGAGAAGGATCAGACACTGAGCCTTTATAAGGGGGCCATGAGAGGTAGTTGAAAGCTTGCTTGAAGGCTTCTAGGAACAGAAAGAGGCCATTCAGCCCCTCAAACCTGCTCCACCATTCAATTAGATCATGGTTGATCTAATCTTAATTCCATTTTCCTGCCTTGTCTCCTTAACCCTTAATTAACTTACCCAACAAAACTTATCATTCTCAGCTTTGAAATTTTGAATTGAGCCCCAGCATCAACAACCAGACCGTGTATAATTTAATTAGCACTTAGTTGGGATAAATGGGCTTTGATCTAATTTTCAGATCAATCAATCTGCCCTGGCCTAGAGCAGGTCTCGAACTTTCATTTTATGCTTTGATGAAAGCAGCTGGCTCCCATTTTAACTCTAATATAAGATGGAGACTGTTCCGTCATTCATTTGGAACATAGCTGATCTGTCTCTTAACTCTGTAGTCTTTGATAGATTTTTTGAGGGAACAGGTATTAATCTCAGTTCTAAAATTTTCAATTTGATTCCCAGCCTCAACAGCTATTAGCAGGAGGTGGTGGTGGGGGGAAAGTGGTGAGAGTTCCAGAATTCCACCATCCTTTTGTGAAGAAGGCTTCTTGATGTCACTTCTGAATGGTCTGGCTCTTATTTTAGTCTATGTTCTGGACTACCATACTCTTCCCCCCGCCCCACACACACACCGAGGAAACAGTTTCTCTCTATTGACTCTGTGAACTCCTTCAATCATCCTACGCACCTCAGTAGATAACCCCTTTAACTTTTATTCCCATGAGTATCAAAGATTAGCAAATAGGGAGGCAGAGGATTTGATAAAATTCCATGGAATTGGACTGAGGCAACTAAAGACTATATTTCAATATTGCTGAATAAAGAGACATGCTTTCAAATTTTTCATCCTGTGCCCATCAGGACAGACGCAAGATGGCAGAGCAGTAATTCCCTAGTGCATGCTCCATGGCAATACCTCAACCAATCAGAGTTGACTTGCCTGCTAATTGGCACCCTTTTCTCATGTAGTATGAATTGTTGCTCCCTTTGAAATTTGGAATTCTTGCGTCTGTCCTGATGTGAGTGCAAGAAGAAAAGCTTCAACATCGTGTCTCTTTTTTTTCAGCATTGCTTAAGCTCTTTACTACCAAGCAATTAAAAGACTATTCTTCTCAGCAGAAAAGACTGTGGTGGCTACACCGTAGATTTTGTTCAGGGAAATAGGGAGGATATCTATTTAGAATATTAAAGCATAATTTTCCCTTAATCTCTTGTGGGTTTATTGTTCTAATAACATGCAGAGGAGTGAAATCAGTTGCCCAGAGTTTTCCCGTCACTGGATGATTAAACATATGTTTGCCATTCGTTTTCAGGTTGCAATTGTGCAAGTCATCTCCACATCACCGTCACTAACGTATTAACATACTCCTATCACACAGGACATTGCCAAATGTTTGTTTTTGTTACAATGAAGTTGTGGGTAGGCTTGTGGGAATTAGTGCAACACATGCTGTAAGGTATTCATGCTTGAAATACTATCACTCCTGGCAGCACATTTCTTAAATAAAAGTCAAAACTGTTGGAAATATTCTGCATCAGTGGAAGGAAAATCAGGGTTAATATTTCAGGTCGATGACCTTAATCAGACCTGAAGAAGAGTCATCTGGACTCTAAACGTTAACTCTGTCTTTCTCTCCACAGATGCTGTCAGACCTGCTGAGTTTTTCCAGCAATTTTTGTTTTTGGACCAAGGTTGAACTGACTGGCCTGTGGTTACTTGGCTTATCCTTACAGCTATTTTTTGACAAGGGTGAAACATTTGCAATTCTCCAGTCCTCTGGCACCAACCCTGTAGTCACTAATAAATCCAATAATGAGTTCAGGAGAAAGATCCTTACCCGGAGAGTGGTGAGAATGTGGAGCTCGCCACCATGTGAAATGGTTGATGCAAATAGCGTGGACATTTAAGGGAAAGCTAGCTTATGTCTGTTTGGCCTTTGTATTATGCGGTGTTCAAATAACTCTTGCTGGTGGGAGCTGTGTCCTGCTATGTGTTAAACTGGGGGTTCTTGACCTTTTTGCTTTTTGAGAAAACTTTTTCCTTCCCAGTTACAAAAATGGTTGTTTATTTGTGCCACAACTTCCTGCAGATTGTAGTGTCGCTGCTTGTGACAGCACTGATTGTGTCATCTTGGCCAGCTGCCTGCTTTAAACCAATAAAGAAAAGGAAACCCAACACTGTTTTGATCCCCACCCCCAACCCTCACTGCTCCTTTCACCATTTCTCTTCACAACTCCCTCCTGTGACCCCTCACTGCTGGCTTGCTTACAAAATATCTGGCAGGGAGTAGAAGGGAGCAGTGAAAGTAAAGGTGAAGGTTTGCAGAAGGGATCGTGGGTGAGGAGAGAAGAGGCAGACGGAGAGGGCGGCAAAGGTTGTGAGGGGTATGTGAGAAGTGGTGAAGAAAGCAGCGAGGGGCGGTGGAGGAAGCAGGAAGGAGCAGGGGGGCACGTGAGGAGAAGCAGCGAAGGCTTTTTTTGGGGGGTAGGTAAAAAAAATTATCTAGCTATTCAATTCCAAGAAGTCATACTTAGTAAAAAGTGGGGCACCATTGACATCGGCTGTGATCAGTCTTGCTCTGTTTGGTTTTTTTGTTGACCCTGCTCAAAAGGTGGGATTAGTAAAAATATTTTATTCTTGAAAATTGTTGATTTGGTGGACCCCATTAAAACCTCCTCACGCTCCCACTTAGAGAGTCCCTGTGTTAAACTACCCTCTCTTCACCTCTTGGACATCAGCTTGAATTCACCCCAAAATGACAGAATGCAAATCCCTTTTCAATTGGGGAGTTGATTTTATGTCAGGTTACCTTAGACCGTTCTAAATGGGTCCCAAACTACAGCAGACAGCTGTCTTACTTTTTCACACAATTGTCAATCTTCGGAAAATCCACAAGGATAGCTGTCATGGGAAATGAAAATGGTCCTGGGACTGTTGTCCTGAGGCTAGGATAACACATGTTGTTGGACCAGAATAGAGGACACTTTATTCAGCATTTAGCTCATGCCATGTCTGATCAGGATGTGCTTTCTACATAGATTTTACAGCACAGAAACAGGCCCAAATGGTCCATGCTGCTGTTTGTGCTCCACATGAGCCTCCTCCCACCTCTACAGCATATCCTTCTATTCCTTTCTCCCTCGTGTCTATCCAGCTTCCCTCTTTAAATATATCAATGCTATTCACCCAGACCATTCCCTGTGGTACCACTCTCTTGGTAAAGAAGTTTCTCCTGAATTCTGTCAGATTCATTAGTGAATGTCTTATATTCATGGATCTAGCTTTGGTCTCCTCCACAAGTGGAAACATCGTCCACCCCATCAAATCTCTATTAGGTACCCGTCAGCCTATCTTTTCTAGAGAAAAGAGCCCCAGTAAGTTCAGTCTCACCTGATAGTTGTTCCTCCTTAGTTCGAGTATCATTGGCTTCAAAAGTGGAAAAATATTTCAGTCCCTGAGAGTTCAGACCATCAGCTGTTAGACCACAAAAGTTAACAAAAATATTAAAGTGACCAGCATTTGACTTGTGTCAGTGCATAGTTAGTGTAGTTGATTTCTGTGTTACTTAAGTACATGAGGGCGAAAGGACTAGAAGGATATGCTGATAGGGTGAGATAAAGAGGGGGCGGGAGGAGGCTCATGTGGAGCAGAAACACTGATAGACTAATTGGGCCAAATAGCATTTTGCTGTGTTGTACATTCTATGTAAAACAGGCTGGTGTACTGAGGGTGATAAACAACCTTGTGCTCAAAGAGCTTTTCAAAGGCACATTTAAAGGTCAGGTACATCATTTGATGTGTTTAGATCGATTTATGTCCCAATGATTGGAACTGTAGGAGTGGCTAAGTATTTCTATTGAGTGGCAAAGTCTGTATTTCTTAAAACATTAACTATTGAATATATTGACCCTCACAGCAACAGCGTTTACAATTTGTGTTTACAGTGGCTCCTCCTTTATATATCAGTATTAGGTGGTGGAAACTGATGGACAATTGAGAGAGCTAAATTGTGGGTCTTGCATGTGTGGTATAACCATAACCTTCAGCACAGGAATGAATGCACTGTAATGGCTTGACAGAGCGGACAGGTTTCAACAGAAACAGATAAACTTTATTACAGAGAGCTTTTCAGGTGCTACATGCTCGATCAGGACTCTCGTCAGGAAGTCCCCCAAACCCCGAATTGCCCGTGCTTAGGTCTCATTGGTTGGAGCCTCCCAGAACATCACATGACCCCAATAGACAGCAGGAGAGGCTATATCTTCAGTTACCACCAGATTCCCACTATTCAGTGAACTATGCACTGTCCAGTTGTATATACCGGAATTCCTGGTTAATGTTCATCTCTAGCAATGAATTCCAGAATTATTATTTCAAAAAGAAAAATGATTTAAAGTTGCTACCAAATCTATGGAATAGTTATGTTTGATCAAGTTCCAGAGGATTAAATTTTAGTTAAGCATTTCAGTGTTAAACTTTTTAGGATCACATCACTTTTTACTAAAAGTTCAAATAATGTTTTGACTTCCCAATGCCAAAGAGAGTATCCATAGGTAATGCTTCTTACTAAAGCAGTTCTTATATTTTAATTCTGTGATTGGTGGTTTCTATCTGAATTCTTTTCAAGAACTCCTTTCAGAGAATCTCCCCATTCATTCACGTGTGCATTCAAATCATAATTACCAAGTTAGTGATTCGGGAAGTTGGTTAAGTAGTCTTTTCTAATGGAATCCTGTCAGGATTTGCTTTATAATTGAACATGCTGGAAAACATATGGGCTAAGGCTGAATTAAAACGCTCTCCATTTTCAGATTGGTCACACCCAATTTAAAATGGGCGGGAGCTTCCCTTTAATCTTTATTCAAGGCCGGTGGGGGCAATCTGCAATCCCCTAACTGATGCTCAGGAACGATGGTTCTTAATTGTGCCCCATTCCACTGGACATCCGGGGTTGCTGGCAGCAAGTGGAAGGAAGATCATTAAAAGGATACACTAATATTAAACAAAGTGTGTTTTACCCATTTCTTAACCCTTTTTTCTTTTGTCTTGTCTTGCTCTAATGAAGCTTTGTGTCAGCTAGCACACCACTGTAGCCACCAAGTTGCCGTCAAGCATATCTGCAAAGCCATGGCACACCTACCCTGTGATGCTGCATCGACTGTGGACTGATGCAGACACCCTGTGAAGAGTTTTCTACCAGAGTTGGACCATCCATTGTTATGATACAGACAGCTACCATGCCGTGCAGGGGCTGACACTGCCAGTGATGGTGCCAGTCATTGTCATCTCCTTTACAGTGTACTGCAATACTGTCTTAGGCTGTGAAAGGGCATCCTCATCAAAATCACCACATGCCACAAGACCCCTATTTCAGCAGGGGTTGTGTGCTGGGCATAACACTCACACCTGTACCTTAAAATTCCCTTTACCTTTCATTTCTGCATCTTACCTTTTGATCCTCTGGGTAAAAGCTGCTAATATTTCACTCTGATACTTACAGATGTTTTGTCGACCTATTCTACCTATTCCTTCTAATTGTCCCCATTACAGATTTCCAGTCTGCCCTAGATATTCTCTTGGATTCCTGACAATGAGCTGTCCTGTAAGTGGATCCCATGCCCCTTATGCTCGAGTGTTTACTGTCTAATATCTAGTCATGTAATAATGTGAAAACTCCCATTTATACAAACAGGTTCCCAACCTCGTATACAGACTTCTCCAATATTCCCAGAGATGCACTGAATTCATACTTCAGTGAGACAAGGCCAGATGTAAATCAACAAGAGAGCTTATTTTAAAAACCTTTGAAATCTCATTATTCCTCCAATCCTGGACTCCCGCACATCCTTGTTGTTAATCACTCAGCCAATGACGATCATCCCTTCATCTGCCTTGGCCCTAAATTCTAGAATTCCCACGCTAAACCTTTTACTATGTTCAAGGTGCTATATAAACCTAAGTTGTTAGGTGAATGAGCACGAAAGGAATTGAATTTATATAGCACCTTCCACAACCTCAGCTCAAAGCGCTGTAGAGCCAATGAAGTCCCTATGAAGTGTAGTCACTGTTATAGGAAAATGTTGTAGAGGGGAATAACGTCTATAATAAATTTTAAAATACATTGATCTAATTTTCTCTTGAAGAGAATAATTAGTACTCCACAATGTCCCTTATGGCTGGCTAGATATTCACATTTCTGGTCAGCCTTTCATCTGTCTGGCTGGTTCTATCTTAAAATGGACGCTTTAGTTACAGTCCTAGGCTTTCCTGAACTGTTCTCGAAGCTGGTTGGGGAAGCCTACAGCTGGACTTCTAGCCATGTCTTGACCCCGGATCAGCTGAGAAAAGAAAAATTAAGACTTGCATTTATATAGCTTCCTCCAAAACCTTGGGATGTCCGAACATACTTTGTAGCTATTTAAGTACCTTTGAAGTGTAGTCACTGTTAAAGGAAACGCTGCAGCCAATTTGTACAGCAAGCTCCTATAAACAGCTTTGTGATAACCAGAAAATCTGTTTAGTCTTGTTGACTGAGGGACAAGTATTGGCCAGGACACCGGGTGAATTTCCCTGCCCGTCTTCAGAATAATGCAATAGGATCTTCTATGCCCACCTGAGGGGGTAGATGGAGCCCCAGTTCAATGTCTCGTCTGAAAGATGGGATCTCTGACGCTGTACTTCCTTAAGTTGGCTTGGGATGCAAGAGGTACCATTCTGCTTTTGTCTGAACTCTAATCCATGTCTCTCAGCACTACTGATCGGAGAGTTTAACCTGAGAGCAACTTCTAACTTCGAAATAATGTTTTTGCATAAATCGTACCTTGGCAAAAGGTCAGAAATTCTGGAATCTTGACAGTGCCCATCCCTTTAGATCTGGCTGACGCACAACATATTTGCTGCTAACATTGATGTGCTCCCTCCATGCATTCAAGTCTACACTGAAGCTATGCTAATGAGCTGACCATGGAAGTTTGGGTTCACACAGCACACTTCCCCCTCAGTCCATTAGTTTTGGGCTGCATCCAGATTGGAATTTCAAGGCCAGTGCCTGCTCGCTCCACGTATGTGCGCATGTACCCTGATTTGTAGAGTTTTGGATAATATCTGACGGTTTGACTGGTTTTGTTTTGCAGGTAACTGTTGATAAATGGGAACCATTAATGAATAATCTGGGACACGTATGCAGAAAGCTCAAGTAAGTGTTGATCTTAGCCAAAAGGTAGTCAGCCCTCACCACAAGGAAGGGTGGCGTAGCGGCATTGTCACTGGAATAGTAATCCAGAGGTCCAGGCTAATGCTCTGGGTCCATGGGTTCAAAACTCACCATGGCAGCTGGTGAAATTTAAATTCAATTAATAAATCTGGAATATAAAGCTAGTCTCAGTAATGTGACCATGAAACTATCATTGATTGTTGTAAAAACCCATCTGGCTCATTAATGCCCTTTAGGGAAGGAAGTCTGCTGTCCTGGCTTGGTCTACATGTGACTCTTAACTGCCCTCTGAAATGGCTGGCCAAGCCACTCAGTTCAAGGGCAATTAGGGATGGGCAACAAATGCTGGCCTTACCAGCAATGCCCACATCCCATGAAAGAATTTTTAAAAATTACCTCATTTGCTCTGCTGGCCTGTTGTGTGGTTGAATGTGGTTGAATTCCTTTGCTTCATAGCAATGCAGAATATGTTAATCATGGAGTTACAGCAGTAGGGGAAGAATTTTCATTATATTTTGAACTTTAAAACTGGACTTGACATAAACTTAAAAAGGAAAAAAAGCAGGGGGAGTGGGCCTAACTGGATAACTCTTTCAAAGAGTGACAGCACAGTGGACTGAAGAGTCTCCTCCTCTGCTACAAGATTGTGGTATGGATATCTGCCCCCCACCAACACCTCCCCGCCCCAACCTTCGAGGACTTGGACGATATTCGTGTGTCTGGAACTATGTTTTAACCCTTTCTGGCCGAGGGGGATCTGGTCTGGTTACACAGCAAGAATGGCAGATGGTTTTTCAGTAGGGACAAAATTAAAGTTGGGGACTGACCTGAACATGTAGAGGCCAGTGAACCCATTAGTTAAGATTTGGGAAATTTGTCTTTGGACAACAGCAGTATGAAATGCTATTCCCGATTTTAACAGTGTGTGTGAGAGACTGGCCCGGGCTTCCTGATCTCATTTGAATATACTAGGCCCGACTCCTGCCCAGCAATGATGACAGGGCTGCGAGTGAGAATCAGGCAAGTGTGGCAGTGAACCCACAGGGGACATGTGGGTAAGTTGGGGTGAGTGGGCAATTGCAGAAGGGAGTGGGAAGTGTAGAACCTGCGCTGTCCTTCTGGCACCCGCCAAGAGCACTCTTAGCCCATAGCCAGTCTTTCATTTAAGAAAAAGAATGACTTGCCTTTGTGGCCATTATCTGTGCCTGTTCTTCAATGACACCAATCGCACATTGCAAGGTTAAAATGGCATCAGAGTGTGACATCGTCAAACATGCGACTTGAGAATCTCAATGAGATGCTCACGGAATAGCCAGAATGTACCTGCTGAAGTGGTGCGAGGCGAGATTGTGCAGACTTGCACACTGCCTATATTTTAACCATCTCTCCCCCGCCCTCCAGATCACACATCAGGCACAAGTTTGGGGGTGGGTAAAATCAGGCCTGTTGCGTCTAAAGAATGTCAGTGTAAATTTGAGTTTCTCTAATTGACAAGAGACACTTAGATGAGTTTGGTAATTAGCTGGTCTTTTATCAAGTGCTTCACTATTATGGGCCATTATTGTTCATTTGGGTCACTGGTGTTTCCAATGAAACCTTTCTAACACTGTTTAGGAATGGTGCCTCTTTTGACAAACAGTAAATCACTCAGCAAGAAAAATAGATTTATTTTTGTTTAAAACAACAGTATTTTCATCTCCCTCTGTCATGACTGAACTAAACCACGATGTCATTAATTTACTTGAACTTCATGTTTAACTAATGTACAATTGGCTACATCGGCAGAGTCGACATATTAGAATGGTCCTGACTTTCACTTGAGGAGTATGGTGTCCAATTTTGGGCAGCACACATTAATAAGGGTGTCGGGCCTTGGAGAGGGCGCAGAGGAGATTGACTGGAATGGTACCAGGAATGAGAGACTTCAGTTAATGTAGAGAGACTGGAGAAGCTGGGATTGTTCTCCTTAGAGCAGAGAAGGTTAAGAGGAGATTTGATAATGTAAAAAAGAGGTTTCCACTGGCAGGAGGTTCAGTAACCAGAGAAACCAGATTTAAGGTGATTGACAACCAGAGGAAAGATGAGGACGTTTTTTTACACAGAGTTGTAACCTGGAATGTGCTGCCTGAAAGGACGATGGAGGCAAATTCACTAGTAACTTTCAAAGGAGAATTGGATAAATAATTGAAAATGAATACTAAAGGGCTTTGGGGAAAGAGCAGGGATGTGAGATTAATTGGATAGGTCTTTCAAAGAGCTAGCACAAGCACGATGGGCCAACTGACCACCTGTGCTGTGAGATTCTGTGATACTCGCATCTCCTTAGTTTCCGCATCATATGAAGCATATTGTGTGTGAACAAGGCCATTCTTAGCCCTGAAACCCTTCATAACTAATGGAATCCTTACTTTCCTTTTAGGAAATATGATGAAGCATTAGATTATCACCACCAGGCTCTCGTTCTCATTCCCCAGAATGCGTGCACCTATTCTGCTATCGGCTATGTGATGAGCCTCATGGGCAATTTTGAGAGTGCCATCAACTATTTTCATACGGTATGGTTTTCCATTGATTGATAACAACCTTCGGATATAAAACACACAAACATTGAATAATTCTAACTGCTTCCAAACTCCATGATAGATTGATATGTTGTTTTCTTTACATTGCTTTGAAAGTTATTGAAATGGGGAACTGGGTGGAGTCCTGCATTAGAAGGTGCAAGTCTCCTTTGTCTGATGGTAGTAAAGGGTTGTCTCTGCGAAATGAGTTTGGGGTGATTTGTGTGGGAGGGGGGGCAGAATGCATTTGGAGGTGCTCTGATTTTGGGGCAGTGTCGAGAGAGCTTGACTCTGCATCTGAGCATTGCCATATGTCTCAGAATTGAAGCTGGATAGGAGATGATTATTCATTTATTTACATGGTCCCAGTGAATTTCACACACAAACACCTCTATTTACAATCAGTGTATTAGGAATGTTGAAACATTGTAAAGTACAGGATCACAAAAGACCCTGCAGTCCTCGTATTCAGTTCCCGTCCAAGCCTCTCACCACCCTGATTTGGAACTATGTCACTGTTCCTTTGCTGTTGCTGGGTCAAAATCCTGGAACTCCCTCCCTAACAGCACTGTGGGTGTACCTACACCACATGGACTGCAGCGGATCAAGAAGGCAGCTCACCACCACCACCTCAAGGGCAATTAGGGATGGGCAATAAATGCTGGCTTAGCCAGCGACGCCACATCCCATGAAAGAAATCACTCCACATATCACACCTGTGTAAGGTAGTTATCTTAACCACATGTGACCCCCCCCCTCTCTAGTTTATAACTGCATTATTACATCAATCCTACATACATCTTAAACCAGTTAATTACTGGAGCTACCTTTTTTTTTAAGAAAAGAGAATGCATTTTCACTTCCCCTGAAGCTTGACTGGTTTGTGTTTGATATTGTGCTGTGTTTTTTCAGGCCCTGGGTCTTCGTAGAGATGATACCTTTTCAGTCACGATGCTTGGCCATTGCATAGAGATGTACATTGGGAATGCAGATGCCTATATTGGTGAGCGACATTCTTAAAGCGTTTCTGTAGACTTTTTAAACCATTAAAGAGGTTTGTTTTGCTCTTGATTCAGAGAGATTGGCACCTGTGAGGTGGCTCCCAGCGTCTCCTCTCTCGATCCCCAGAGCCTATTGATATGGCCTATTTGTAATATACCTGGAAAAAGATGGTGCAGCGTTTTGAACTGCAGCCTGGATGGGCCCCAATAAAGAAGCAGATTTTTATGACCAGTTAATCAAAGCATTTCTTTCCCTTTGTTGCTTGATCTCTCTTAGTGATGTCAAGTTCCAAAGGAAAGAGTTACATTTAAATAGAGCCTTTCACAACCGCAGGATGCCCCAAAGTGCTTTAAAAGCAATTCATTTTTGAAGTGTAATCACCGTCGTGATGTAGAAAACCCGACAGCCAGTTTGTGCACAGCAAGATCTCACAAGCAACCATGTGATACATTACGAGGTAATCTGTTTCAGGTGATGGTTGTGGGACACTGCGGAGAATGCCCCTCTGCTCTTTGAATACTTACCACCGGGGGAGCAGATGGGTTGGTTTAATGTCAAATCCGAATTCCAGAACCTCCGACAGTGCAGCACTCCCTCAGTACTGCACTGGGAGCGTGTCAGTCTGGATTATAGTTTCAGATCTCTAGAATGGAGCTTGAACCTGCAACCTTATGACTCATGAGAGAGAGAGGACAACCTACTGTGTCACTGACAGGACCTGGTGACAAGGTGACCTTTCTATAGAAACAGGACTTGTGGTCAAGGACTGGAAGATGCAAATATAGCAGCCCTGTGCAAGGAAAGGGGAAGGTAAATAAATCAGGACATCACAGAGCAGTTTTACCTTGGCTGTGGGTAAACTCTAAGAACACAATGCAGTATTGGGAAAGTATGTGTTAAACGAGAAAAATCAGTGAGGGTCACTAGTGGGGAAATCGGAAGGTGCTGGTGCCAAACAAGACTCATGATATTTAAAGCAAAAAAATTCAATTGGAATTTGTTGAGGGATCAGTGTTGGCCAACACAGTGAGAGAATCTGCAGCTCTTCAAATAATGTCATGGGATCATTTACCTAACAAGGCATGTAGTTGCTGGTGCACCATCTCATTCCATATTCACTCTTGAGATGTGAACGTTACTGGCAAGGCCACTATTTATTGCCCATCCCTAGTTTCCCTAAGAAAGAGCTGTAATTTCTGACACAGCAACCAAGCTGACAATCACTGATCCCTTCAGCGATGCCATTATTTAATATTCAAATTAAGCTTGATGAAAATATATTACTTTCTGTCCGTTTAAGTGGTAGAACCCCCCAAAAAGCAAACAGGAAGCGGCCACTCAGCCTATTGTGCATGTACTGGCTCTTTGAAAGAGCTATCCAAATGGCTTTTTTAATTGCCTCAAAGAAAAATGTTCCACTCCATTGCAGGGACGGAGTTGAAGGAGAAACTCGGCTGCTATGAGCTTGACATGTCTGCAATGAAGGCACCAGTGATCAGGAAAATGATTTACCCCTCTTGGGAGGAGGGGGAGTGCGATACTGAGTTGGAACGGCAGCCCCTTGAAGAGAGTGGCATCATGGCCCTTGATACCTCACCCCAGCAGGGCAAATTAGCAAATGCCGGAGCTCCTCCTGAAGACACCCCGCTTTTCACAGAGATGGAAATGAATGAAAGTGACATGATATTAGAGGCGTCCTTGTCCGACCACAGCACCTGAGTGCCTTTTAACCAGGAATTCAGGAACCTTCCTCACCTCTTTGGCAAGTTCTTCGATCTGAGTGGTGCCAATATCCTGTATTGTCTCTTGTTGAGTTAGAACTAACAGCAACCCTGGTGCGACAGCAGACAGCAAGATACTCTTGCTTCACCAACATTTTAGTAGCAGTAAGCGAATAAAAGGGATGGTTCGTTAGGGATTTAATGATCTCGTGGTGACCTGCAGAGTAAAAGGTGATTGTGATATTTTGAAATATTGCCATTTCATTGTATTAAAATCTCAAATAATTTTGGGCTGTGCATTGTTCCATCTTTGTTCAGTGACGAATCATGGTGTGAGCCCGTGCCGAATGTCAATACTTTTTTAGTTGAGATATTCCACAGGTATCTGTAATATCAGAACATTCGGCCCATCATTCAGGTCCACTGCTCTGCATCTCAAGCCCTTTTCAAACTTCACTACAGCTTCTTAAAGTGTCAATTGTTTTTATTGCTACTGCATATATTTCTCAATCTTGATGTGTTTTGTAAGTTAAGGTGAAAAATGAATATATCTCCATGCTCCCGCATTTTCCTCCACCAGTATTTCTCAGACTTGCATACAATGGGATGTCTATCAACCGCTTGCCATTCTGGTGTCTCTCCCCTAGTGCACTCCTTAAAGTCACGAGCAGGAGGCCATTCAGCCCCAGTACCTGTGTTATCTGTTCCCATTTCTAGGCATCTTTTCCTTATCATTCTATCTTTCATGTAAGTAATGTTTCTATTCCAATCTTCCACAGAACCTTATTACAGTAATGAAATGTTTGATTAAAGTTTATATTTGAAAATGTTTCCTGTAAATAACAGAGTAATGTCGATGCAACAATCAGTAATACATACCCTTTGAGCTGAATACAAACTTATCCTGCATCCAAAGCTCTTCTGCAAGGGCACTTCATTTTCTTTCTAATGGATTAGTTTGGAAACTTCATCCCCATGAAGGAACCTCATGAGGTTTGCCATTGCTCCTGAGGAACCAGGATCTTGATTGGCTACAACATTGGAATTCGAGATGCCATTGGTGCAGGACTCCAGGAGTACGCACAGCACTTTGAGATGCTGGCCTTGCCTCCATTGAAGAGGGCACATGATTTCATTTCCTGGTTCTCCTTTTCCGAGATTGGTCGACTGTGTCGCTGGGTCAAATCCTGGAACTCCCTCCCTAACAGCACTGTGGGTGTACCTACACCACATGGACTGCAGCGGTTCAGGAAGGCAGCTCACCACCACCTTCTCAAGGGCAACTAGGGATTAGCAATAAATGCTGGCCCAGCCAGCGATGCCCGCATCCCATGAACAATTTTTTTTTAAATCAGGAAGAGGGTTCTCTGTTGCTGTGAAGAATCTACTGTCTCTACTAAACAAATAAACGGATGTACAGGCTCCTTCTACACATGGATTCAAGAGCAACTGAATATATCGGCCCAACACTTAATGTACAAATAGTCATTTGGTAGTACAGAGCTGGAGAATTGCAAGAATTTTCCAACCTTAATAGGGGAACCCTGGTTCATTCCCCAGGGCAATGCCTTGACCAATCAGAGACGACCTGCCCAGTTTGAATTTGAATGAAGCTTGGCAGTTAAACTGCTCCATGCTGCATTTTCCAGTGCAATGCCCCCACCAACCAAAATCCATGTGCCAACCAATCAACACTCTCTTCTGCAGCATAGATCGTTGTTCCCCTGTTATGATTGGTAAATTCTTGCACTCTATTCTGATTGCAAGGTGAACAGTTTTAATGGCATGTCTTTTTTTTCCAGCAATATGTAATAGGATCATAGGGCTTAAGACGTAGGAATAGGCCATTCAGCCCCTCGAGCCTGCTTCACCATTCAATAAGATCATGGCTGATCTGCTTGTGTCTCAACTCCACTTGGCTGCCACCCCCATTAGCCTCGACTCTCTTGTCTATCAAAAGCCTATCTAACTCAGCCTTGACTAAATTCAATGACCTAGCCTCCACTGTTTTCTGGGGAAGAGGCTTCCACCATACTCATGACCCTTTGAGAGAAATATTTTCTTCTCATCTCCATCTTAATCTTAAACTCTGTCCACTGGTTTTAGTCTCTGCCACAAGTGGAAACATCCTCCCTGTATCCACCCTATCAAATCCCCTCAGGATCTTATGTGTTTCAATAAGATCACCTCTCATTCTTCTAAGCTCCAATGGGTATAGGCCTATCCTGTTCGACCTTTCTTCATAAGATAAGCCCTTCATTCCAGGAATGAGTCGGGTGAGCCTTCTTGGAACTGCTTCTAATGCAAATATATCATTTTTCAAATAAGGAGATCGAAACTGTGCACAGTATTTCAGCTGTTGTCTCCCCAACATCCTGTACAGCTGTAGTTAAAGCTTTCCTACTTTTATATTCCATTCCCATTGCAATAAATGGCAATATTCCATTTGCCTTCCTAACCACTTGCTGTACCTGCATACTAACCTTTTGTGATTCATGTACCAGGACACCTAGATCCCTCTGTACCTCAGAGTTCTGCAATCTCTTCATTTAAGTAGTATACTGCTAAACTAATGTACAGTGGCCCACAGGATTAAACTGCCTTTACAACAGCTTATATTTATATAAGCGACTCTAACATACTAAAATGTCCCAAGGTGCTTCACAGGAGTTCAAGTCAGATATAATTTGACTCTGAGCAGCATTCAGGGATCCTGCTAAAGAGGTAGGTTTCAAGGAACATCTTTAAGGAGAAGTTAGAGGCAGATGTTTCGGGAGGGAATTCCAAAGCTTAGGACCCAAGCAGCTGAGGACACAGCAAAGAAAGTGGGATTTCTATTGGATCAAATGCATACCCCTTCAATAATGCTTCAGCCTAAGACAAATGCATAAATATTAGCCAACATGACCACCTTATCCCACCCTGCTCAACGGGATAGCTAAGCTGCAGGAAGCAACCTGTAATCAATTGTGTGACATGGCTCTAGACTTATTTTAAAAATTAATTCTTGGTATGTTGTATGACCCACCAGGCTGGCATTTATTTCCCTGTTGCCCTTGAGAAAGTGGCAGTGAGCTGCTGCCTTGGATGACTGCAGTCCGTATGGTTCTTTCCCCAGGGCAATGTCTTGACAGAGTCAAGCTGCCTTGTTTAAATTTCAAACAATGCTTGGCAGTTAACTGTCTGTCATCCTCAACTGGTGCATTCTCCATGGCAATGCCACTACCACTCTCAGTCCACTTGCCAACCAATCAGCACTGTCCTCTCATACAGTATAAATATGTTGTTTCCCCAACAGTGGCATTTTCTTGCAAATTGTCCTGATGAGTGCAAGATGAAAAACTTCGACCAAAAAAGTCTCCGTTTGTCAGCAATACTCAAGTTCTGTACTACCAAATGACTATTTGTAGTCCTCATTGAGCTGCAGATCACTGGACATGGTGGTAGTTTGCAAATTGTTAATGTGCTTCTCTCTCTATTGTTTAAGTGTAACAGGAATATGCATGATACCTATTACCCTAGTTGTAGACATGAAAATTGACAACGCTGTTAAAGGAGGAGAGGGTTAAGTTAGGACTCCAGTGGCAGTACACAAAATGGCCAGGGTTAGAAGCATAGCATGTTGTGGTGTGGGTATACTGCAGAGATAGGGTGAAAGAGCTGAAGGATGCAGAGATATGGGCTGGTGAGGTGATGGAGGGCATATGTATGTGCATTAAACTTGCCACAAACAGCGCTCTAAAATTTTAATCCAATTAGCCATGCATGTTAAAATATCAGTGCAAATGATGAATTATTTATGTCAACATGAGTCACAGCAAGATGTTTGAAAAACTCTTAGTAAACATTACAAATCTCTTAATGACAAAATTGAGCTGCGCCTGTCATCTCCAGCAGGAACCTGCCAATCCTCATATCTTGCAGCTGTGTATTTTTTGAATCAGAGCGACCAATAATGGGTTTGGAATTAGTAAAGGTTTACTGCATGACAGGAGGATAAACACACACACTGAACCTGGCTGCCAAGCGAATAAAGACGCCTGGAGGGTATGCCGCCATTTTAGTGATGGGAAATATTTTGTTCGTTCTCTCTGATCCATCTCACCCTCTATCTCTTCAGATTCGGGAAAGCCTCCTGTTGTAGACCCAGCAAGGTCTCACAGTGTTTAGAATCATTCCTTTTCACACATAGCATGTGCTGCAAGCCTTTGGTCCCCAATTCTTTCCCTAAATGTTAGATCAGGAGCCAGGTGAGAAGTGCAGCATCACTCAGCATTCAGCCTTGTTAGGCGGCTGATGAAAAATTAAACTCCTGACCTCTTGTGAAGTTTGAGACCAGTCTACTATGTGAGGTAGAACAATAGAGGTAGAGGCCCGAACAATCCCCATCCACCACTACTCTCCTCCGTCTGGCTGAACTTGTTCTTACACTGAACAATTTCTCCTTAAACTCCTCTCACTTCCTCCAAATAAAAGGTGTGGCTATGGGTACCCGCATGGGCCCCAGATATGCCTGTCTCTTTATGGGGTATGTGGAACATTCCTTGTTCCAGTCCTACTCCGGCCCCCTCCCACAGCTCTTTCTCCGGTACATCGATGATTGCTTCGGTGCTGCTTCATGCTCTCGTCTGGACCTGGAAAAATTTATTAATTTTGCTTCCAATTTCCACCCCTCCATCATTTTCACATGGTCCATCTCTGACACTTCCATTCCCTTCCTTGACCTCTCTGTCTCAATTTCTGGTGATAGACAGTCCACCAATATCCATTACAAGCCTACCGACTCCCACAACTACCTCGACTACAGCTCCTCACACCCCGCTTCCTGTAAGGACTCCATCCCATTCTCTCAGTTCCTTCGCCTCCGTCGCATCGGTTCTGATGATGCCACTTTCAAAAACAGTTCCTCTGACATGTCCTCCTTCTTCCTTAACCGAGGTTTTCCACCCACGGTGGTTGACAGGGCCCTCAACCTTGTCCGGCCCATCTCCCGCGCATCCGCCCTCACACCTTCTTCTCCCTCCCAGAAACATGATAGGTCTCCCTTGTCCTCACTTATCACCCCACCAGCCTCCGCATTCAAAGGATCATCCTCCACCATTTCCACCAACTCCAGCATGATGCCACCACCAAACACATCTACCCTTCACCCCCCCTGGCGGCATTCCGTAGGGATCGTTCCCTCCGTGACACCCTGGTCCACTCCTCCATCACCCCCTACACCTCAACCCCTTCCCACACGACTGCAGAAGATGCAACAACTGCCCCTTTACTTCCCCTCTCCTCACTGTCCAAGGGCCCAAACACTCCTTTCAAGTGAAGCAGCATTTCACTTGCACTTCCCTCAACTTAGTCTTCTGCATTTGTTGCTCCCAATGCGGTTTCCTCTACATTGGAGAGACCAAACGCAGACTGGGTGACCGCTTTGTAGAACACCTTCGGTCTGTCCGCAAGCATTACCCAGTCCTCCCTGTTGCTTGCCATTTCAACACTCCACCCTGCTCTCATGCCCACATGTCCGTCCTTGGCTTGCTGCATTGTTCCAGTGAAGCTCAACGCAAACTGGAGGAACAGCACCTCATCTTCCGACTAGGCACTTTACAGCCTTCCAGACTGAATATTGAGTTCAACAATTTTAGATCATGAACTCTCTCCTCCATCCACATCCCCTTTCCAAATTTCCCCCTCTTTGTTTTTTCCAATAATTTATATAGATGTTTCTTTTCCCACCTATTTCCATTATTTTTAAATGTATTTCCATCCATTGTTTTATCTCTACCTTTTAGCCTTTTTTGATTCCTTCCCCCCACCCCACCCCCACTAGGGCTATCTGTACCTTGCTTGTCCTGCTTTCTACCCTTAATTAGCACATTCCTTTAGATAACATCACCACCTTCAACACCTCTTTGTCCTTTTGTCTGTGACATCTTTTGGTTATCTCCACCTATCACTGGCCCTCTATCCAGCTCTTCTTGTCCCACCCACCCCCCTTAAACCAGCTTATATTTCACCCCTTTTCTATTTTTCCTTAGTTCTGTTGAAGAGTCATGCGGACTCGAAACGTTAACTGTGTACCTCTCCGCAGATGCTGTCAGACCTGCTGAGTTTTTCCAGGTATTTTTGTTTTTGTTTTGGATTTCCAGCATCTGCAGTTTTTTGCTTTTATCTACTATGTGAGGTCCTATGTGCTTCATGGGTCCATTACAGGCTCAAGATTTCTGATGTGTGTATATCTCTTTGTTTGCTCTTTGACGATAACCAGGTTGCAGCCTCAGAACAGCTTCTCCCAGATATTGATCCCTATTGATTTGGTGATATACATCCCATTCTATTTGTTCTGTTAATTGCTGCTCTCCAGGGAGTGGACTGGGCATTGAATCTTAAGGCCCTTGCATCTTCACGCAAAGTCAGTTCAAACCATACCTGGAATATGTGTAGCTCCTTGGCCCATTTTATTTTCAGTTGGTCAAAAGCAAATGATTAAAGAGTGACATGGTTATCTCACATTGCTACTGTGTTTTCAAACACTGAATCCAAACTCCAACCAAATAAACTCCACAGCAGAGCTCCTTAAGGCAGAGTATACCCAGATGAATAAAATTTATCCAGGGCAAAAAAAGCTATTTATTGAGTTTAAACAAGTGTGTATAAACAATATTATGGATCCATTATGTACACGAAAGACCCAAAACATCAAAATCACATTTACGCAAGTGGAACCAAAACAGACTGAAAAGAATTGTTGTTGTAGTCAGACCAGCTCAATGTTCAAATCTGATGATACACATCAAGTCAAAATGGCTCCCAGGATGCAATCCACAAAAATAGTTTTCATGTTTACTTTGTGATTCTGCTTACAGTTTCCTTTGTTACAATGGGATGACTCCATTAGATGTTACGTTCATAGAATAGCACAGAAGGAGGCCATTTGACCCATCATCCATATGCCCGTTCTTTGAGTGATCTATCCAATTAATCCCACTCCCTGAATTTTTTCCCATAGGCCTGTATTTTTTTTCCCCTTTCCAAGTATTCAATCGCGGTCTTTTTGAGATTTACTATTGAATCTACTTCTAGCATCCTTTCAGGTAATGCATTCCAAATCATATATATTCAAGCCACTGTTTGGATTGATTATCCATAGAAGATTATAGTTGGTCAAACTAGCCGTGGAAACCAGTCTTAAGACAACAAATAAATCCTCCCTCTTTTACACTAATATGGGGTTAGAACCCTATGAATGCTCTAAATTCCTAATTAAAGGTGGCCTGATTATCCCCACCCTAACTTCACCTGAGATTGGCGAACACATTTCCCCAAAGAGGCAACATGAATGGACCATTGACCCAATGACAAAACATCGAAGGTCCTGGGAGAAGCCCAGCTGAGAATCAGGTGCCCTATAGCAGCTAGAATGACAAACAATGAACAAATATTGGGATTACTGTAAAGCCCTGAAACTCGCATGGGGTTCTGTTCCTGTGGAATCATGCAAAGGGCAAAATCGTGAACATACTTTATAATGGGAGTGAATTAGCTCGGTTCCAGCTAACACAAAATTACTTGCCTGCTGTATATCTGAGCTTTGCTCTTCCAGATGTGGAAACCTCTCCAAGTCTTTACCTATCTCTGCTGAGCCGTGACATCCCTCATATTCACATGCCAAACGTAAAAAATAAGCAGGTCCTTGAATTCAGTCATCATAAACAAAAACTCCATCACCACAACATGCAATTAGAGTCTTAACTTTACCCAGTACATCATTGTTCTGCAGTGCAGAATGTTATTTAGCAGCTCGGCTTTGAGCTTATTCACACTTCATAAAGATGCTCAATGCACTTTTAACTTTTTCAACCAAACAAATCTACCTTTCTGTTTCGACAAATTAAAACCTGCAGAGCATGAATGGATGAAGTAGTTCACCAGCTGACTGACCACGCCCTCCCCCGCCAATCTATACAATATTGTGTTTTCAGATTCAACCACTAACTATCTAGGAAGTCAAACCCTTACTTTTAGGCTCTTCCCCTCATTTGTAATCCCTTGAAGCTTCTAAACAGGCATTTTAAAATGATCCTTAATAGAAATCTTGACAATTTCTGGAGATATTTCAGGACCAATACCGCAATGGGTGAAGATTTGGGCTGTGATGCGTGAGCGGGCGGACAGAGCTTTTCAGGCGGAGAAACCAATTCACAAAAGAGGTCACAACTGGCAGGGATTTACTGTAGATCCTCTTCATAGCAACATTCCATCCTTCCTTGCTAAATGCAAAGTGGTTTGAATACCATAAAAATAATTGATAGCTCATGATTGTGAGACAGCTACATACTGAGGGAGTATTACACTGTCCCGGGGTCAGTATTGAGGGAGTGCTGCACTGTCAGAGGGACAGTACTGAGGGAGTGCTGCACTGTCAGAGGGACAGTACTGAGGGAGTACTGCACTGTCAGGGTCAGTACTGAGGGAGCACTGCATTGTCAGAGGGACAGTACTGAGGGAGTACTGCACTGTCAGGGTCAGTACTGAAGGAGTGTTGGAATATCAGAGGGTCTATGCTGAGGGAGTGAGGGAGTGGTGCACTATCAGAGGGTCAGTACTGAGGGAGTGCTGCACTTTTGGAGGGTTAGCACTGAGGAAGTGCTGCACTGTCTGAGGATCAATACTGAGGGAGCGCTGTACTGTCAGAGGGTCAGTACTGAGGGAGCGCTGTACTGTTGGATGGTCAGTACTGAGGGAATGCTGCACTGTCAGAGGGTCAGTGCTGAGGGAGTGCCACATTGTCAGAAGTTTGGTACTGAGGGAGCACTGCACTGTCAGAAAGTCAGTACTGAGGGAGTATCGGAATATCAGAGGGTCAGCACTGAGGGAGTGCTGCACTGTCAGAGGGTCAGTACTGAGGGAGTGCTGCACTGTCGGAGGGTCAGTACTGAGGGAGTGCTGCACTGTCAGAGGGTCAGTACTGAGGGAGTGCTGCACTGTCAGAGGGTCAGTACTGAGGGAGTGCTGCACTGTCAGAGTGTCAGTACTGAGGGAGAGCTGCACTGTCAGAGAGTCAGTACTGAGGGAGCATTGCGCTATCAGAGGTGTCAACTTTCAGAGGAAATGTCACACAGAGGCTCTTTCTACCCTTTCAGGTAGACATAAATGATTCAGTGATACTCAGAAAGCTGGTTTAACCAGCTAGGAGCCCAGGAAATACGATAAATGAATTAACAGGATCAACTGCAAGAATGACTCAAATAGCACAATACTGATTACTAAATATTCCAGGATATAAGGTGCTTAGGAAAGATTGCGAAGTAAAGAAATGAGGAGGGATAGCTGTATTGAGCAAGGAGAAATTACACTGCTGGGGAGAGAGGATGTCCTTGAGGGGTCAAAGACAGAATCTTATTTGGTTAAAGACAGGAAACAGTCAAGGTCCCATTACATTGCTAGGTGTATTCTACAGACATCAGCTAGTGAGAAAGATGTATAGGAACAAATTTGCAGAGAGGTGCAAAAATTGTGATTATAATGGGAGACTTTAATGACCCTAATATAGACTGAAATAGTAACAAATGCAGAAAGGGGCAACAGTTTCTAGAATGTGTTCAGGAGAAATTTCGACATCAGTGTTTCCAATCCGATGAGGCAGGATTGTTGGATCTGGTTCTGGGGAATGAGGTGGGTCAAGTGGATCAATGTCAGTGGGGGAACATTTAGGAGACAGTGATCATAGAATCACAAGGATTATGTTAGTAACCCAAGGACAAAGAGCGATCCAGAGTGAAAATAATTAACTGGGGGAGAGCCAATAGGGTAAGAATGGATCTGAGCCAGATAAATTGGAGTCAAAGATTGGAAGACAAAACTGTAACTGAACAATGCGCTGCTTTTAAAGAGGAGATCATTTGGGTTCTGTCAATGTCCAATCCAATGAGAGCAAAAAGTAGAGCAAACAAATCAAGAACTCCCTGGATGATGAAAGAGATAGATAGTAAGATGAAGCAGAAAAAGGGGGCATATGACAATTGTCAGGTGGATATTGCAATTCAAACCAGGCCGAATATAGCAGGTTCAGAGGGGAAGTGGAAAAGGAAATAGAAGCAAAGAGGGAGTATGAGACAAGACTGGCAGCTAACATAAAAGGCTGAAAAAGGAGGAGTGGAGTCGATTTCGGATATTAAAGAGGATTTATGCAAGAACAGGGGTTATGGCTGAGGTACCAAATGAGTAGTTTGCATCTGTCTTTACCAAGAGAGAAGATGCTGCCCAAGTCATGGTGAAAGAGGAGATAATCGAGACATCGGATGAGCTAAAATTTGATAAGAGGGAGGAATTAGAAAGACTGGCTGTAGTTAAATTTGATAAGGCACCAGGACCGGGTGATATGTATCCAAATAAGTAAATGAGGGAAATAAGGGTAGAAATCGAGGAGGCACTGGCCATAGGCTTCCGATCATCCTTAGATACAGCGGTGGTACCAGGGGACTGGAGAATTGCAAATGTTATATCCTTGTTCAAAAAGGGTGTAAGGATAAACCCAGCAATGACAGGCCAGTCAGTTTAACCCTGGTGATGGGAATGTTTTTAGAAATGATAATCCCAGATAAAAATAACAGTCACTTGGACAAATGTAAATGAATTAAGGAAAGTCAGAACAGATTTGTTCAGGGCAAATCATGGTTAACTAACTTGCTTGAGTTTTTTGATGAGGTAACAGAGAGGGTGGAAGAGGATAATGCTGTTGATGTGGTGTACGTGGACTTCCAAAAGGCATTTGATAAAGTACCCCACAACAGATCAAACAGCAAAGTTAGAGCTCGTGGAATAAAAGGTACACAGTAGCAACATGGACATGAAATTGGCTGAGTGACTGGAAACAGAGTAGTGGTGAATGGATGTTTATTAGACTAGAGGGAGGTTTATGGTGGAGTTTCCCAGGGGTCGGTGTTAGGACCCCTGCTCTTCTTGACCTACATTAATGACTTAGGCCTTAGTGTACAGGGCACAATTTCAAATATTTCAGATGACATAAAACTTGGAAGTATTGTGAACTGTGAGGAGGATAGTGATAGACTTCAAGAGGACATAGACAGGCTGGTGGAATGGGTGGACATGTGGCAGATGAGATTTAATGCAGACAAGTGTGAAGTGATTCACTTTGGTAGGAAGAATGAGGAAAGACAATATAAAATAAAGGATACAATTGTAAAGGGGGTTGCGGAGCAGAGGGACATGGGTGTATATGTGCACAAGTCATTGAAGGTGGCAGGACAGGTTGAGAAAGTGGTTAATAAAGCATATAGCATCCTGGGCTTTATTAATAGGGTCTTAGAGTACAAAAGCAAGGAAATTCTGATAGACCTGTATAAAATGCTGGTTCGGCCTCAACTGGAGGATTGCACCCAGTTTCTGGCACATTTTAGGAAGGATATGTAGGCATTAAAGAGAATGCAGGAAAGATTCACGATAATGGTTCCAGGGATGCAGAACTTCAGGTACATGGATAGATTGGACAGACAGAGTAGAGAGGGAGAAACTGTGCCCGTTGGCAAAAGGGTTGCGAACCTGAGGACACCCATTCAAGGTGTTTGACAAAAGAAGCAATGGCGACAAGAGGAAAACCATTTTTACGCATCGAGTGGTTATGACCTGGAATGCACTGCCTGACAGTGTGGTGGAGGCAAATTCAAATGAGGCTTTCAAAAGGGAATTGGATCATTGTCTGAAAAGGGAAAAAAGGTGCAGGGCTATGGGGGGAAAGGCAGGGGGTGTGAGACTAACTGAGTAGCGCTAACAAGGATCTGACACAGGAGCAAGGAGCAACCTCAAAGAAGGTTCATTCTCCAACTTTTTACTCTCTCCTAGGCAAAGATTTTAAGTTAAGGGTATTAAGGATTCCACAAACAAGGTAGGTAAATGGAGGTAAGATACAGATTATCCATGATCTAATTGAATGGTGAAGCAGGCTCATGGGGCTGAATGACCTCCTCCAGTTCCTTTGTAAAACACCGAGACTCTCAACCCCTGCCTTCTTCTGTCTAAAGTCTGTAAACTTGCCTTGTGAATGTAACTCAACACAATGAAGCACCAGAGAGCTGGGGGACACTAACCTTACATTTATTTCAGCACAGCAATGAGTTGAGACCAGATGTACCTGGTGTTTGATGCTAAACGTTTCAGCTGTTCATTATAGATGCTTAATTTAAGAGTTTAAAAATTAAAAACATGATTTAAGTTTCTTGAAGAGCAGCTGCCATTTCAGTTGCTGGTGTGAGAATACTTCATATTTCATGTGAATCACTGACAGAATTTGCATGTTGAATGGAGATTGCTGCCTGTCATTGCCGCTGTCCCTTTGCAGTCTCATTGTCTGAAGATTCACTGTCACTGAGACTGGATTTGCTGCCACGCTGTGTCTTCCTGTGTGAACTGTGCGAACTCCAATCCTCCTGACTAATAGTCGGTCTCAGACTACGACCTTGAAAATCGCGGGTGGGAACTGAAACAAGACAGTGACCTAAATTCAGTGCATCGCCTGTGTCACTCAAGATTCAACACAAAAGACACAGATAGAACACGTGGAGACAAGTATTTAACTTAGCCCTGGGAGGAATGAGATGGAGGTGAAATATTACCCAGAGGAAGGAGAGCGAAGACTCTCTTACTCACCCAGTCATCACAGAATGATACAACATGAGGCCATTAGAGCCAGGTTAATATTGGATTCTAGATAATGAGGTGCCTGAGACTGAGTCTCGAAGGGCCGAATGGCCTACCCCTGCTCCTATTTCTTATGTTCTCTAAGATAAAAAATACAGCCACAGATAAAGATACAACAAATGGACAGAATTTGAAAATGCAGCGAGATGTTCAGAAGTCCATTGACTTTGGCGGGTCCGGAAAATCTGGCCGGCGGGAGGGACCATAAAATTCCGCCCCCAGAGAATCAGATCCAATAGAAACATAACTACAACAGTAAAATAAAGATATCGATACAAAGATACAGACACATCACTAAGAAACAGATACAACACAAAGGTACAGCACAATGGTACAGATATTTAGATACAGCACCAATAGACAAGATACAGCACTAAGGACACAAAGAGAAAGATACAATTCAAATATACAACACAGAGACACAGATAAAATGCTAAGATGCAACACAAAGACAGATAAAACACTAAGATGCAACACAAAGACAGATAAAACACTAAGATGCAACACAAAGACACAGATAAAACACTAAGATGCAACACAAAGACAGATAAAACACTAAGATGCAACACAAAGACACAGATAAAACACTAAGATGCAACACAAAGACAGATAAAACACTAAGATGCAACACAAAGACAGATAAAACACTAAGATGCAACACAAAGACACAGATAAAACACTAAGATGCAACACAAAGACACATAAAACACTAAGATGCAACACAAAGACACAGATAAAACACTAAGATGCAACACAAAGACAGATAAAACACTAAGATGCAACACAAAGACAGATAAAACACTAAGATGCAACACAAAGACACAGATAAAACACTAAGATGCAACACAAAGACACATAAAACACTAAGGTATAGATGCAATGCAAAGTTAAAGATGCAACAGAGAAAGTTTAAAACCCCTCCTCACTAACTGAGGGAGAGAAAAAGGATACCTGGGTTAGAGAGTGAATAGAGCCAAACTCTGGAGAACTCCCTGTGGAGCCGGACAGTCTCCGCTCTGAGCGCAGCCTGTGCCCTGTGCCCTGTGCCCTGGCTTCAGACTCACCGTTTAGAAAGTAATGCTTGGCCCCAGTGCCCCCCAGGCAGGGTCGGGGGCTCGGTCTCTCCGGGGTCCACCCCGAGCTTTTCAAACCGGGGGCGAAAGTGGGAGAAGTGTCCAAATCTGCGCAGATCTGGTCCTGTGTGTAAGTGGTTTGGGATTTAGTTGGGGTGCAGCCCATCGCTTGCTGGGCATTGTTAAACCCAAAGGCAGCTTCCTCTCCTGCTCTCAGCTCAGCTCAGTCCATCCAAAAGCGGCCTCCAGCCCGGTCAGGGGAGCTGCTCTCCGTCCCCTCGCCTCCCGGCTGCCTGCACCGCACATCTGGACACTGTCAGGCTTTGCCACATGTTCACAAGCGCCTTCCCACCCAGGGAGAGGATTGGACCCAGGGTCATTCCCATTGGAGGCTACAGGAAGCTCCAACTGGACAAATCCCTGACCCAATGAAAATTTATTGAGCTTTTCTTCGCAATTTGAACCGCGTTCTTGTGTCACAATATGTGTAGATCAGGAAGGCCGTTCGGCCCATTCTTAACCCACCCATGTACAGCAACCTTCCCCACGTCTGAATCCAGCCTCCCCATTTACGGTCAGAAAGTGTCACACTAAGAGTTTGGTCAGACTAGCCCCTGAGTGCCCTGTCCAGCTTTTTGGCCACTGAGATTTAGGGAATATGCTTGGGTGCTGGGTGTGGTTTGGCAGAGAGTTATTAGGTTGATTCGTAGTGATTTTAAAATGAATTCTTGGGCGGGATAGGGGACCAACTTCTTTAGATTAGAAAGATCTCTGAGAAAAGATAGAAGTACAAATTAGTGTGAATTGTGAAAAATGAAGCTTCCAAATCTACATAGTAATAATTGTAATAAAATATTAGCAGTAATGGGAAAACTATCATTTTAAAGTGAGAAGGCTAAGTAGGTTGCTCCACTCCTTTTAATTGTATAGATGAAAGGTTACGTGTATTATTACACTTTCTGGCTAGTGCCACTAGCTGCCAATGGTGACTTTGTAAATGCAGAAGGGCCAGTACATGGATGTTGGTTTCCAGTGTCTTTCACTAAATGTTAGGTACTAAAGTGCCTTTTGTATACTCCTTGATCACAAAAAACCCTGCATGCTCATGGATCACCTGGCACAACCATTGAAAGAGAACTGGCCCAGAAATTAGATTCTGGCTGAATCTAATCTGAATGCACGATCCCAGTGCAGTGCACCCTGCATGTGCTGATTGAAGCCAGTGGTAGGACTAAGACAAATCGGTGCACAGGCCAT
Organism: Cetorhinus maximus; assembly: GCF_964194155.1. Classification (NCBI taxonomy): domain Eukaryota; kingdom Metazoa; phylum Chordata; class Chondrichthyes; order Lamniformes; family Cetorhinidae; genus Cetorhinus; species Cetorhinus maximus. The sequence continues at coordinate 145,470,302 of NC_135885.1, read as the reverse complement.
CATTTTTATATTCCCAATGGGCGAGAACCCGGTTCGCCGGCCATAGGGCAGGGGTGGAGGGGTGGCAGCTAGATCAACCGACTAAGATGCCAGCCGAAGCCCTGGGCAGAGGTAGCAATCGGAAGGAGGAAAAGCAACGTCTGGCAACTGCACTCTGATTTAATGTGGGACGGGAGGACCATGCTTCTGCTCGACTTCACGATAAATCTAGCTTTTAAAAGTTGCAACTTGCATTTCTCATGGCAGCCTTCAGCAACCCTCTGCTTGTTTGGCTACTAAGCGCCTGAAGAAACAGACCACAGCATTCATGGCATATGCTATGGTCAGTCATAATTGAATCTTGTAAAGGGAGTTTCTGACTGGTCCTTTGCATACACAAATAACTAACGCCTGTTTCAGTTACAAGCCCTGAATGCCTATGGTGGAACATTTAACCAGCACAGCACACAGCACTAGTGGTGCAGAATGAGCTTTCACACGTTCATTGCCCATCATATTGGACTTTAGGTGCTCGTTTTATGCCCACTGAATGGGCACACTGTGATCCAATTTCTTGACCACCGAGTATTTTTTAAAAATGGGAATAGAGACTGGATTTAACAAGACTATCAGTCTTGTATAACAATACAAATGTCTTTAGCATGCAAGCCAGATCGCCCTGCTTCTTCAAGACATTCAACTCTCGTTTAGTTTCCCCTCAATATTTTCTATCAATCTGAAAGGTTGCTACAAAACGCAACTGCCAGCAATGAAGCTGAATTGGCATGTGAAGCACTCAGGCAGAATTCTCAACCTGAATTCTGTTCTTTTGTATGCACCTGTAATCTCTAGAATCCAGGCAACCTTAACTGGCCAAACATGCTTTTCTTGTGCTTATGTGAAATTTGGTGACTCAATAGTAGTCCAGTACAGTTCTTCAAACCCCAGCAGGGTACATGTTATGAGATTCTTTAAAACAAAATTGCTTCCGGTAACAAAACCTGCTCTTTCTGGTAAACACTTTCATGATTTGAAAATGAAAAATGTGTAAAACCGGCTCCCAAACCATGCTTCTTTTCATACGAAAGGATCTCGGATAGGGTGGACAATGGACACCACAAGAGTTGCCTATTCTCTCTTAAATGTCTTCTCACGATTTAAGTGCCGCTAGTAAGGTGGCATTTAATGCCCAACTCTTAATTGATGTAAAAGGATGATGATGATCCACCTTCCTAAACTGCATCACTCCTTTTTGATGATGTTGATAGATGTCACAGGAAGGGAGGTGCTAGTGAAGTAATCATGTCGAGTTGCCATGCTGCAGCCCATAGTTAGTACATTTGTCAGTGACTGTAACAGGGGCGTAGATCAACCAAACTGCTTTTACCTGGGTACGGTCAAGCTTATTGGTTTGTTATTGTGTCTCACCCTGGTGAGGGGTAAGTGTTCCATCTCGCTCCTGATTTGAGCCTTGTAGATGATGCAGTGGATTTGAGGGATCAGGATGTGAGCCATTCCTCGCAGAGTGTGCAGGTTCAACCTTCAGGGTTAATGAAATCTAAATATTAGTTGCTTTGATCTCACTAATCCTGAAAACTGAAACTGGAGCCACCAATGGTGCAATCTTTCACAGCAGGAGCTTTAGGTTAAGAGGCATAAAAATAAGGCACATTAACTTTTGCAAAATCAGATTGAGTCCTGAATTACAATGTATAGTATTTCAGGGTTTAGACATTAGTTGTTATTAACATTAATTCACCCAGACACACCAACCGATTGTTGTATATGGTGCCAAAGTCAAGGATGTGTTGTTTTCAACCGGAAACCAGCAACATGGCTAGTTCTAATCACCGAAATCTCCGTGATTCACTGAAAAGTTATTCCATTTGATCCTCAGCTACTTCATGGGCATCCTTATTTTAGCAAGAACAGTGTGTTTAAACTTGGAGTGTGGAGCAATCCACACGCTGTTTACCTACTGAACATTGCTACTCAGGTTTGCAGTATGGGTGCCCATGCTCTTGTAGATCAGTTCTGGCTGGGGTCTCTTAATCTACCCCCAACCGCTCCTTAGACAGTCAGAAGCTTTTTCCCAGGTAGGAAGAGTCAATTACTAGGGGACATAGATTTAAGGTGAGAGGAGAAAACTAAAGAGGAGGTGCGGGGCAAGTTTTTTACACAGAGGGTAGTGAGTGTCTGGAATTCGCTGCCAGAGGAGGTGGTGGAAGCAGGTACAATAGTGGTGTTTAAAAGGCAGCTAGACAAATACATGAATAGGATGGGAATAGAGGGATACGGACCCCAGAAGTGCAAAATGTTTTAGTTGATGGGCAATATGATCAGCGCAGGCTAGGAGGGACGAAGGGCCTGTTCCTGTGCTGTACTTTTCTTTGTTCTTTGTAAAACAACTTGCATTTATATCGCACTTTTAATGCCAATGTACTTCACAGGAGCGATTATCAAACAAAATCCAACATCAAACCACATGAGGTGATATCACAGACAGGTGACCAAAAGCTTAGCCAGAGAAGTAGGTTTTAGGAGCATCATAAAGGTTGAGAGAGAGGGAGAGGTTTAGGGAGGGAATTCCAGAGCAGGGTACGAGCAGCTGAAGGCATGGCCGCCAATGGCCAAAATCAGCCATGCACTAGAGGCCAGAATTGGAGGAGTGCAGGGATCTCAGGGCGATTGTAACACAACTCACTACAATGGCAGGTGCCAAGAGTGAGAGAGAGTGTGTGTGTGAGAGCGTGAGAGAGAGAGTGTGTGGGTGTGTGTGAGAGAGAGAGAGTGTGTGAGAGAGAGAAAGAAAGTGTGGGTGTGTGTATGTGAGAGAGAGAGAGAGTGTGAGCGTGTGTGTGAGAGAGAAAGTGTGTGGGTGTGTGTATGAGAGAGAGTGTGTATGTGAGAGAGAGAGAGAGTGTGAGTGTGTGTGTGAGAGAGAGAGTGTGTGTGTGTGAGAGAGAAAGTGTGTGGGTGTGTGTATGAGAGAGAGTGTGTATGTGAGAGAGAGAGAGAGTGTGAGTGTGTGTGTGAGAGAGAGAGTGTGTGTGTGTGAGAGAGAAAGTGTGTGGGTGTGTGTATGAGAGAGAGTGTGTATGTGAGAGAGAGAGAGAGTGTGAGTGTGTGTGAGAGAGAGAGTGTGTGTGTGTGAGAGAGAAAGTGTGTGGGTGTGTGTATGAGAGAGAGTGTGTATGTGAGAGAGAGAGTGTGAGTGTGTGTGT